>NC_088929.1:38885000-38952500 GCF_038396675.1 Hydra vulgaris
AAAAACTTATTTATAAAAGTAATAGAAGCATCAAAAGTATTTACCTTACAAATTGAAGCTCGTCTGTAAACAAATAAGAAAATCAATTATCCTATCCAATCAACAACTGTAATCATAATATGATCACAGTTGTTGATCATCATATCTGTAATTATTTAAATATGTGTAATATTTATAAATTACTTATTTAATAAGTATAATTTAAACTTAATTATAATAAGTTATTAGAACTGTTATTATCTAAATAATTAACTGTAAATAAATTAATGAACTGTTTATTTACACACAAAAATCAAATTAAAATATATATAGGTGTATATATATATATATATATATATATATATATATATATATATATATATATATATATATATATATATATATATATATATATATATATATATATATATATATATATATATGTATATATATATATATATATATATATATTTTTTTGCGTAAATAGACTAACAAGTTACAAAAAGTTATATATATATATATATATATATATATATATATATATATATATATATATATATATATATATATATTTTTTTTTTTTTTTGCGTAAATAGACTAACAAGTTACAAAAAGTTAACTCAAATCACAGTTAATAACAGTGTTATTAAAAGCGATTTGAATTGAATTTTTGTTAGCATACATAAATTAAATAGGATATTTTATTATTCACAACATAGCCCATGCAAAATTTTTATATTTAAAATAAATTGATTTAGCGTTTACGCTGGTTTTGTTTTGATATCTAATATCAAAACAAAACCAGCATATCCTTGAAGGAATTTAATTTGAATAAAACAAACGAAAAACATGAAACGGAAATGCCTGAAGGTTTTACTATACACCATAGTGCCACTTCATGTGACGTACAACGTTAATTGTATACAAATCGTTTACAAATTACGTCACGCGGTAAGGAAGGGGGGGAGGTGTCACGATTTGTTACAGGGGGGAAGGGCGGGGTATCCAGTTTTGTGAAGCAACGCTTTTTTTTTTAATTTTCAACTTTAGAAAATCTTTTCTATTGATTTAATAGGTGCTTAGCCCGAAACACTCGACTGCGGCTATTCCAATTTAACGCAAATTGGAATTGATTTTTTAAATTTACTTAATTTTTATTGGAATTGACATTTTATACATTGTTTTAAATTTTAGTCGATTAATGTATACGTCTACGGCTTTATGAGTCAACAATATAGCCGATATAGCATCAATGAAAAAATAATTAACAATAATAAATTATTAAATAAAAATAATAACAAAATAATTATCAAAATAGTTAATAATATAGTAATAACAATATAATAATAACAATAAATAATAACAAAAACAAACAACAATATAATAATAACAAAAATAGTAGTATAATAATAACAATAATAGTTAATACGCTTTAGCATAAAATTTTATAATATTAATAAAGAAGTTCGGTCACCTTCGGTCATTTAAGAAAAAATATGAAAAAACCATGCAAAACTCAAATTTTACAAACATTTTTTCTCAAATAATATTTGTATATAGTTCGTAAATATGAATCTATAAAAAAAAAATGATTATATGCAACCTGCTGAAATAATTCTTTAACAAAACAACAATTTGAAAAAATGCATACTATTAAAATCTAAAATAAGCAAATTATTAAAATAAATGATCATATTTAATCTTAGTATTATTAAGAATCACCAAATTAATTATATTTACAAAAAAAAAATTAATAATTTTTGAAAATTAACTACTTTTTTTATAAAAATTAGTGAAATTTTAAAATACTCTAATTTCGGTCATTCAGTCATTCACAGATAAACAGCGAAGTAGACAATTAGTAGTAATATTGTGAAATGTTGATTAGTGTTGCGAATGTAAAATTTACCGGTAACGTTACCTGTAAA
Organism: Hydra vulgaris; assembly: GCF_038396675.1. NCBI lineage: Eukaryota > Metazoa > Cnidaria > Hydrozoa > Anthoathecata > Hydridae > Hydra > Hydra vulgaris. The sequence continues at coordinate 38,886,908 of NC_088929.1, forward strand.
TTTACCAGTAAATTTTGACAATTTTATAATGGATACACACCATTTATTTTATTTGAATTAAAAATTCGATCATAATTTCAAAACTAACTGACAGTTCTTTGAGTTCTAAAAAATATCCAGCTGGTGACATTTTTTTTGGAGATGAAATTAGTTTCGTAACTTTATCTCCATCAAATTAGTTTTCATTAATTGTGATGTGAAGTTTGTCATACGTCATTAGTATTTATATAGCAGCCGAACTTATGAGATGGTATTGAAAGTTCGGTCAAAGTAGATGTTTTCATTTTAAACTAAATATTGAGTACTAGTTTTTATTTTTCATTTTTTTCTTTTTACAATATCAATTATCAATATAATTTTATCTATGTTTCAGGAAAAAAATTTGAAAATTTTTTATTTATGCGTGATAAATAAATGTTAAAAGCTTAAGTGACCGAACTGAAGCGATTTTACTGTGTATTCAGAGATTATTTGTCTGTTTTTTTTATTATTAGTTTATTTTTCAATTTTTTAATAGTTTATTTTTTTACACAAATATTACGCGCGTACAAATAACGACTTTCTAAGTAATATTAGATAATATAAAATAAAATTTGTTTATTAAAATGCGTTCATTAGATAGTTTTAAGCAGTTAAGAAAATTAATATTTACTTATTTTAAAAAAATTTAGAGGAGGAGGTTGTACAAATTTATTGCGTAATTTTGAGGGAGGAGGGGTCAATAAAACGTGTCGTTTGTTACAAGGAGGAGGGGGACGGGTGAAGAGTCCATAAATGTCAAAAATTTCGTGACATAATTTATGGCGAGCGAAAGAAGTTTTAAATTTTCAAGAGTTACAATAGTATAAACATTTACTTATTTATCATAAACACTTATTAAAAAGTCTTATGATCAGCACAAGCTTTTTATAATAACATAACACAAATTTGTAGTGACGTTTTATTATTGCTTTGTATAGCTTTTAACACTAACAATTTAATGCGCTTTTCAAATAAAACGTGTATATATATATATATATATATATATATATATATATATATATATATATATATATATATATATATATATATATATATATATATATATATATATATATATATATACTACCGTGCAAAAGTCTCCGCTCATGTGTAATATTTGCAAGGAACAGTAAATGCAATACATTTTAGGATGATTTTAAATATATAAAAAGAATAAAATGTTAATATAAAAAGTTGATGAGGCCAAATCATAATTTTGCATACTTTTTCCTTTTCTTTTTGTTTCAAATAATTTTGTTTACCTTTGTTTTGTTGAGTTCTGCTGCTAAAAACATGGCAGAAATTTTTCTATATGAATAACCTTTTTCACGTAAAATACATATAAAGTTCTTCAGTATTCTTTATTAAATTTAAAACTGCACAAAAGTTTTAACCAAAATATTTTTTGTAAGCTTAGGTTTGACAGTAGCATGATACTTTCCGGCATGGTAAGGATGTTTTCAGTAATTTTAATTGGTTGCTTTTAATAGACTTATGTTTATATTTATACTTGAAAATGGCATTAGTGTGCGCATTTAATGTCTTGAATTTAATAAAGAATTTGAGAAATGGTGAAAGTAAAGAAAGAATATTGTGAAGAACTTCGTGGCAAAATATGTATTTTACGTGAAGAAGGTTATTCATATAGAAAAATTGCTTCCAGGTTAAAAATATCCGAATCAGGTGTGAGATATGCTCTACAACGATTGCATGATATTGGTTCCAACAGTGACAGATCACGTTCTGGAAGACCAAGAGTTACATCACGGCAAGAAGATACGTTTATTGTTGTGTCCAGCAAAAGAAATAGAAAAATTCCAGCCACAATTTTAACAGCAGAACTCAACAAAACAAGGGTAAAGCCAGTATCAACTGATACTGTAAAAAGAAGACTAAGATCAGTCAACTTAATTGGACGCGTTGCTGCACGTAAACCTTTGTTGAGGGCAGTAAATAAGAAGAAAAGATTGGAATGGGCAAAAATGCATAAAAATTGGGGATTAGAAGATTGGAAGAAAGTTCTATGGACAGACGAGAGTAGGTTCGAACTTTTTGGTACCCGACGTCGCGTGCATGTTAGGCGTTTACCTAATGAAAGAGTGCTTCCTCAATGAATACAAAGTACTGTAAAACATGGAGGTGGTAATATTATGCTTTGGGGATGTTTTGGCAATGGGTTAACTGGAGATTTAGTTAAAATCACATCTACCATGGATAAACACATGTACCATAATATTTTGGTTAAGCACGCGATTCCATCTGGTATTCGTATAATTGGGAAAGGATTCATCATGCAGCAGGACAACGATCCAAAACATGCATCTGGATTATGCAAAAATTATTTGAAACTAAAAGAAAGGGGAAAAGTTTGCAAAATTATGACTTGGCCTCCTCAATCACCAGATCTATCACCCATCGAAAAGTTGTGGGTTGAACTGGATCGGAAGATCAGAGAAGCAGGTGAAACATCTTTTATTAATCAGCAAATGCTATGGGAACGTTTGCAAAAAGCTTGGAATGAGATAACAGCGGAAACCATGAATAAATTATTAGCCCGAATGCCAAGATTATGTGCTGCTGTTATACGCTCCAAGGGGTCTCATATTGATGAAAATAAAATTTAACATTTACAACTTTGTATATTAACATTTTATTGATTTTATATATTTAAAATCATCCTAAAATGTATTGTATTTACTGTCTAATTCATTGTTTAATAAACAATTAAAAATAAACGCAATTTTCTTGCAAACTTTTGTTACTTTATTGAAATATTACAAATGAGCGGAGACTTTTGCACGGTAGTGTATATCTATTTTTTATTTATTTATTATTATTATTATTTTTTTTTTTAAAGCATTTTGCTTTTGAAAAAGATTTTTTTAACTTATCATTATTTTATTATGGACATATACATCTAGGTACCTCTTCATAAATAAGAAATGGTATTGTCAACAACTTTTGAAAATTTTAATTTATTTTTAAGTATATCAATAAGTCCTTTATAGCTGAAGCGTTATAATTTTAGTTATATAATTTGAATTTTATTTTAAAATAATATAATAAAAACCATTCTTTAAAACGTATTGTTACAAATACCCCTGTTGCTACTAGCCCCGGTCTCCCTTACTCATAAAAACTTTAATTAATCAAGAAAGAAATACCTTGATAAGCAGCTGAAACAAGGTTTCTTAAGTTTAATAAGATAAATGAAAAATTTTAAATGTTTAATTACTTTATTTATTCTTTCATTAATTTTGAAATAGGAAAAAATTTCACAGCATTGTTATATAATTTTATGGTACCAACAAACAGGGCCGCCCAGAGGGCCACTAGGTACATTTTATTTAGACACACGGAAAAAAGGGACACATTTGACTCTCAATAAAGGATTTTATTAAAATTTTTAATAATCATAAAGAGCACTAGAACTTGGAAAAATTTAAAACAGAATCTAAAAGACACTTATTACAATTAGAATTTATTACAACAGGCTTCAAATATTTATTATTCTAAATTTAATTCAAAATGGAAAAAAAAAAAAAAAACGTTGCTATTATCACTAATTTAATTTATATTATTTAACATTAATATAGAAAATGTGTATGCATTAATATATATTAGAGATGGGAAACGAACCGAACCCGAACCGAACTCGAACCTTATCTACGACAGACCTTATCTACCGAACCGAACCCGAACTTTAGTTGTTACCAAACTGAACCGAACCCGAACTTAAAATTTTTGGCAACGAACCAAATCAAACCAACTGTCCTTGCCCTAGCCGAGTCACTACAATACATAACATGATAAATAACATAATACATGACCTAGTGCGTAACATACCACGAGTTTAAAATCATTTTGGAAATGTTGCTTCTAAACATTTAAAATATTGAGGTGTTGTTAATGTTCTGAGTTTTTATTCATATCTTAGTAATTAATGATTGCAATAATTACATAATATTTTATTAATAATGAGTAGCAGTAAATTAACTCGTAAATTGACTAAAAAAGTGTTGGAGAAATTGATAACAGACGGAGCGGCTCACTTAGTACCTGCATCATGGACAAAGAGTGAATGCTGGGAGTGGATGTTTATTCAGAGATGCGTAGTAGGGTGGACAAAATTTTTTCTTCGTCATCAAATCAGGTGATACGAATGGACTCAGGCAATACAGATATAGACAGCTTTAGTGAATGCAGTCTTTTAGATCAGCTGCCTCCTTCAAAGAAGAATAAAGCTGACCCTGAATTGTATGATTTGCTGGCAGGCTTTAAAACAGCTGCCACTCCATTGTCTAACGCCGACAGTAATGACACAAGACATGAACTTGACAAATACTTTGCATTGCCCGTGACAGCGTGTGATGCATTGCAATTCTGGAAAGACAATGACCGTGAACATAAGCTTCCGACGATGGCATTAATTGTTAGAAAGGTAGAAAGTTGTTGGCTATTCCTGCTACAAGTACTGCCAGTGAAAGAGTGTTTTCAGTGTGTGGGGTGACGATGAGTGAGCGCAGGACTCGCCTAAACCCAGAAATATTGGAAATGCTAATAATTCTCAAATACAACATGCAGCCCTGATTACTAGACTGACAGTAGGCTACTTAAGCTACCGTTATCTGTGTTCAGAAAGTTACTGCTTTAATGTTTTGTGCACTTTAAGTGCAGCTATTAGCAACTGCATTGTTTTTTAAACTTTTGAAGTTGCAGTATAAAAGCATTGCAAATTATTTCAAGTTATTTGCAATGCTTCAACTACTTAATATTACTTTAATTTATTGGTGTTTTATCATTGTGGATGTAAAGCTTTGTAACTAATATAAAAACAGTTGTGTTGATACCGAACCGAACCGAACCGGAACTGTGCTTAAGACCGAACTGAACCGAACGCGAACATTAGATACAACTGAACCGAACCAGACCCGAACTTTAAAAAAGGGTTCGATTCCCATCTTTAATATATATGTATGTTTATATTACTTTTATTTTAAATCAGTAGAAATATACAATAGTTTCACGTTCTTTTAAAGACAATTTTAGCATTTTGCAAAATTTATATGTATTTTTAAACGGATTATGTATATATTTGTTTTTATATAAACACAGACAATATATAAACGGGGCTCGGTGATAAGATAGTTTATGTTGTCTTCTTAATCCGGCCTAAATTTATATATGTAGTATGTAGGGGAAAGAGGGGCAATATGACGAACGTTTTAAAAACCCTGAGTTATTGCTAAACTATCAGTCATCAAGCAATAATACTATCTCAGTATGTTTATATTATTAAAATGATTTATTGCCTGCATGAATTTTCTGTTTACAAATATAAAAGTTTAAAATATATATTAAAATAAAAGTTCATAAATTTGTCATATGATCACGTGACCGGGACAAGATGACTTATTATGCAATTTTTGCCTCCAATTTTATGAAATTTTAAAAACCACCAACAACTCTAACAAAAGAAAGGCAAAACAAACATACGTTGCATAAAACTACTTTTAAATAAGTTACACTTATTTAGAAGAGAAACCGAAACCGTATATTTTTTTTTAAGCGCAAAAAGTAAACTTATGCGTATAAAATTGCGTTAATAATATTTAAAAAAACCAATTGGCATTTTAAAATACAAGATGCAAATACGGTTTTGTTTTCACCTAATTTTAAGATTTTTTGTTGAGCTGCTGTATGAAAACCCATCTTGCCTCATTTGCCATGCTGCCCCGTTTTCCCCTATTTGTTGTAAATTTATCAAACGGCAAACTTTTAAACAGGCAAATTATCAAACGGCAAAAAAAAATATTATTTGCATAATTTTAATCAAAAAAATTAGGACAAAATAGAAGACTTTTTTTTTCCTGTAAGATATTTTAGAACTTTATAACATGAAATAAAATTGAAATTTAGGTTAAGTTAAATAGAAATTTCACATATTCTATTATTTTGCGCGGAAAGACTGATTGCAATTGCTCCAATTTAAAAGTAGTTAAAATTCAAATTATATAACACTTATCCGAACAAAAGGCTTGTTTTAAAACATTATCAATATTATTTTACATAAATTAGTTATGTTATTCTCATTTCAACACTTTTCAAATATTCTTTCTCAATACATTTATTCCAATGAATTTGCTATTATGAAATTGCATTTAATTCTTTTTCTCTTTAATTCCTTTGAGACTTAAATTTCATATAAAAAATTCTTTTCGATTTCAAAACAATTAAAAGACTTGCCCAGAGGTGAGATTTGAACCAAGGATCCTTTGTTTCTGAGGCAAGTGTGCTACCACTGCGCCACGGCTGCATCTAATGACTCTATGTCCAACTAAGTAATTAACGTATTTGTTAACAGCTTTATTTTTTATTCACAATCTTATCTTCATAATTTCATTTCAAAACGGTAAAAATAATTCTTACTTAGACGGAGCATGCTACCAACAGCGTTGATGAACCCTTGAGTCAAAGAAAGCCATCTTCCCTTTCAAAATTTGAAGTGGAAGATGGCTTTCTTTGACTCAAGGGGGAGTTTGGAACGCATTCTTATTTTATGAAAAGCATGCAAATATTAAAAATATATCATTTAATATCTGCAAATATTAAAAGCATACCACAATTCTCAAATACTTTTTAGGATCAAGAAGTAATTCAACTGGGTGATCAAGCAGTTAGAAACGACCCCACTTTGTGGAAGAGGGTTTTATCCAAAGTTGAACGCGATCTAGTTATACTAAATAGATCACATCAAAATCCGGCACTTTTTGCAACAGATTCAACAAACAAATAAGTTCCTGCCTCCGTTCTTACGAAACTTCTCTCAACGGAGAGAAGATTAACAAAGACTCCCTGATTAACAGATCTGAAGTGCAACTGCAAAAACTTTCTATTGTTTTCCCTGCTCTATTTTTGGACAAAGGCATAATTTTAGCCCTAGATTTCAGTCGTTTCTCTTGATGTGGAATGGCGGAATAGAAGATAACTGGTGAAAACTAGGAGAAAAAATTAAAAGTCACCAGTGTAATGTTGAATACAGAAATTACTACATCGTCTGGAAATCAGCCTTTGAAACCTTGAAAAATCAGACCGAGATCAATTCAGAACTTGAAAAGTCAATAAGAAATGAGGCATCTAAGTGGTATGAAATTTTACGTTGCGTCCTGGACGTCACTCTCCATTTAGCTTCGAGAAATATGAGGTTTCGAGGAGTGTTAGCAGTTTATGTTCATAATATAATTTTATTGTTGCTTGGAATATTAATCTAGATTTAATCTTTATTTCAATATAATGTTCATACTTGTGTAGGTTTATCAAACATGCTGGACGAGTATAATAATGGTAACTTTTCAGCCACTCTTGATCTGTTGGGGAAACACAATAAAACACTTCAGTTCAATCTAAAAAAAGTTTCTCGACACAAAAAACAAGGAACAAGAATTCATGCGCACTATTTGAGCTGGAGAACTCAAAATGAGTTCATTATCGCATGTGATGAAACTATTTTCGCTGTTATTATCGATGAGGTCCACGCAGCCATTTATTTTTCCATTATTGTTGATGGAACTCCGGACTTGTCTTATATTAAAAAAATCACTTTCGTTCTTTGATTAATCCGTCTAGAATCTGACAACCAATGGATAGCAAAAGAGCGTTTTCTGAAGGTAGAAAATCTGGTAAAAATCTGGATCAAAGTTAAATTGATTTAAAGAACTGTAGGGGCCAGGGCTATGATAATGGGGCTAATATGTCCGGTGTATACAAAGGAGTGCAGGCCATCATTCTCGAAAAAAATCCTCAAGTTTTGTTCATGTCTTGCAGTGCGCATAGTCTCGATCTAGCTGGCGTTCATTCTGTAGAATTCTCTTTTGTAGTCATGAATTGTTTTAGCAACATCCAATTGTTGTATAACCTTTTTAGTTGTAGCCCATGCGCTGGAAATTTTTGACTGAGACAACTGGGCAGTAAGGATATGACTTTTTGGTAAACTTTTGGTATCTCCAGTTTCCAATATAAAAAAAAGATGAACTTTTGGTTTGAAAGTTACTGAAAAGGCATTGGTTTTATTCAATTTTTGAAAAAGGTCACCCACCATGACCCTTGATTACACACTGGCTCCCATATATCAGTGATTTTTTTTTTATCCAAAAGTGTATTTAACTGGGTCTTAAAATATTGCAAACAAAATGTCATAAAAAATGACCTTTTCTATTTTTAGTTAAAAATTATTGTTTTTTGTATATAAAATTTAAACAATTTATTTTTATGTAAAACCATTATTATTTCTGAAATCCTTATGAAATTCTGGTTCTTTTGAGACCCAGGTTGATATACATTTGAAAAAAATTTCACTGATATATGGGAGCCAGTGTGTAATCAAGGTCATGGTGGATGACCTTTTTCAAAAATTAAATAAAACCAATGACTTTTCAGTTACTTTCAAACCAAAGGTTATTTATTTTTATATTGGAAACTAGAGGTACCAAAATATCATATCACTACAGGGTAGTCCCTTCACCAAACGTCCCAAACAAGGTGGAGTGCCAGCATAACAATAACAACAATAACAAAAAGCAATATATTTACCAAAAATATAGATGTTTTGCCTAAGAATGTTATAAGTTATAAAGAATATTTGTAGAGTCTACATTCTGGATGGTTCACTCTCATATAGCTAGACTAAATCGAGGAGAGCGACCATGAACAAAACAAAGCAAAAGAAATAAAGGCTGTTTGGTCATTGTCAAAACTACCAAAAGAAATACTAAAGTCCTTGAAACTTCTTGAAGAACTTGATTTAGAATATCATCAATTGACTTACGTAAGGTACTCAAAAAGTTGATTTGAATTCATTGTCTTGACTTCTTTCTGGTTCAAGGCTCTCCTATGTGTCAACAATGTCTGCATCCTTCTTCAATCAGAAAGCATTTCTTTGGATGACAAGACAAAGTTTTTAAAAACCCAATTCAATGATCTTGACCAACTAGGTTCTTAATGGCCCTAAATCCTCCAAAAAGCTAAACAGCTTGTATCTGGGTAAGTTTTGTTTGGGTTTCAAAATGATTATGTCAAGAAGAGGACAAAGATAAGAAAAACACCTCACAGTGAGTCGATGAACACAGCCATCTTCCACGAAGAAAAACCAAAGGGTGTTGAGATGAACGTATTTAATGTTGCTTTTGACACGCTGCCACAACAGATAAGATACAGAATGAAAAATCTCAAAAGGCAATGGATATGTTTTTGTTCATATGGTGATCTCCATCTACTGCTAGTGATGAAGAAAAACTTTGTCAGAAAGAAAAATGCAAGGTCCGGACAAATCTCTACGTAAATGATGTAAAAGAAGAAGAGTTGGTTGAAGAAATTCGTTATCTAGATGTTCTGTAGCGATCAAATACTTTTGGACAAATAGGTTTTCTTTCTTTTATCAAGTTGCTCAACAGAACCTACCAGAAAAGTCTTCAGTAAATACTTCCTTCGATTTGCATTTTGCTAGGCATTTTTAATACATTCCTGGTTTTAATTGCTGAAGGGGAGCGCTCTTTCAGTGAGCTTTCTCTCATTAAATCTAAATTGCAATCAACAATGACTGAAGAACACCGTACTAACCTTATGTTGACTTCAATTAAAAACGACTTTGCCAAGACTTTATCGTATGAAAATGTCATCTTTAGTTTCGCAAAGAAGAAAGCCCGTAAAGTGAAATTAGTGTGATCTGACTAGTCTTTATAATTAACATTTTATTGATGAAATATATAATTCCATTTATTTTAAATTGTATTTGTATTTTAATTTTATCATATATAACCAAGTTCAAATATAGAGTGTTTATGTGCAGCGATTTTTAATACAAAAATAATTATTGTTTTCATTATTAGTAATGTGATATGCTTAATTCAATATACCCAGGAATCTAAAGTTTAGGGCACCGAACAAAAATTGACCCTGGGCACCACAAAGTCTTTGTGCGGGCCTGCCAACGATAATGGCACCTATGCATTTGTACCATTTTCGTTGCTAAAATTATTTCGTTTTCAAAAGTAATTAAATTAATACATATCAATGATATACAAAAATCACGCATTAATATTTGATACATCACACGACATAAAAATAGCAACGTAAAAATAACGACATATAAATTTTACATAAACATTAAAATGACTTAAACATTTGATGCCTAAAAAATTGGACATACCGCCTCTAAAGCTGCCATTTTAAAATTGGTAATTTATTATCTTTTTAATAATGTATTGTAATAGTAGGTTTAAAAGTTCTTGTAAATATTTTAATCTGCAATAATAAACTGCAATTGCTTGTATAGATATACGCGGTGGTCAACCAGTCCATACTGCTTCAGCTCCTACAAATTTTTTTACATATATATATATAAAAATGAAAGGATTTTATAGAGTGAAAAAAAAGTGATTTGTTAAAAACATTTATCGCACCTAGGTAGAGTTGCAACTTAAAAAAAACATGCGCGTTTTTTTAATAAAAAAACACGTTTTTTTCGCAAAAAAAACAGGCCTGTCCTAAAAACATGTTTTTAATGGTTTTTTTTGTTATTTTAGGTGTACATTAAATTTTATTTATCAATTATCCTTTAAAAAGTTACAGTGTCAGTAAACCTTCAAAATATACATGTTTTTTATTAAATGTAATGTATTTTACCCTATATAATATTTCTTACAAATTCATAGAGTTGCAACCCAAAAAAAAACGGTTTTTTTCTTCTTAAAAACTGTTTTTTATAGTTTTTTTTATTTTTTATTTTTTTAGTATTTATTAAATTTAAGATATTAATAATACTTGAAACAGTTTCAGAGGCATTAAACCTTCAAAATATAAATGTTTTCTATTAAATAAAATGCATATTTAAAAAAAAAACAGTATTAAATATTAAAAATAAAATTAAGTAATTTTTTTAATATATCTCAAAAAAACTATACTAGTAGCTACTAGTTAATTGTAAGTATAACACTACTGAATGAATGAAATAAAAATGTTATTTCAGCAGTGTTATTTCATTCATAAAAATGAATGAAATATCACTGCATTGCAAAATACAAAAATGAACCATGAATTTTTTTCAAATGTTTATTCAAATTGCAATTAGATAGCTAAAATTTTATTTATTCAAAAAGTATTCAAGTAAATAAAAATAACACAATAACTAAGTTTGTATAACTAATGAAAAAAACTTAATATTAAACAATTTTAAAAATATTGTTTATATTTATTTAAAAAAAAAAAGAAATTTAAAAAAAAAAATGCCAGACAGAAAGAAATGTTTTGTAGCTACATTGTTCAATGAGGCACCTTTAGAATCTGGAGGTTCTAAAATTCAACAAGTTATATGCAAATTTTGCAGCTTAAAGCTATCAAAAAATGGCACTCGAATGACCGAGCACATTGCAAAATGTATGAAATGTGGAGATCAAATAAAAAACAAATATTTGAACGATATGCCTTTTAAACAAAAGAAAGTTCAAACTGAACTAATGATGGAAGAAGATATTCCTGAAAACTTACCTATTCAATGTATGGAAAAAAAGAAAAAAATATGTTCATCATCTGCTATATTGCAAATTCCAATTGAGTCCTTCTTTCGAACCCCAAGCTGTTGTGGAAACCAAAGTAGGTCTACAACCCCTAAGTTTGGAGACTGTAAGCCAAATAAAACCAATTCAGATAAGCCTCCCTTGAAACGATTGCATTCTTCAACAAGAGTTCCATTCACACCTCAGAAAAATAAAATTGCATCCTACATTTTCTCGGACAAAATGACTAATGAACAAATAGTAAGAATTATATTTAGAATATTTAATATTTTCAAATATTTAGCAAACTTTATTTAGTACATAAGTAATTTTTGTAATAACAATTTTTGTAAATTTCATGTTTTTACAGGATAAATCGCAAATTGATTTAGCACGCGCTGTCTATGGTACTGGGTGCTCATTAAGAGTTTTTGAAAATAAACTATGGATAGACAGCTTTGCAAAATTGAGACCTGCATTTAAATTACCTAACCGAAAGGGTTTATAATGAAACCTCAACTACCGTTAAAGAACTTGTGGGAACTGCTTTAAGTGTAGCAATTTTGTGTGATGGGTGGAGCAATATCAGGCAAGGAAAATATGATTTAAAATAGTAGGACTATTTATCTACGTTCTGATTTGTGCACTAGTATAGGAGTATCCAATACCTAGATACTTTTAAACGTTATATAACAAAATTATGTAACAATGTAAGCTACACCTATATAATTTAGGTGCATTCTAACTTCATGTGTACAATTCATAGATAATAAAAATCAGTAATAAAGATAGATTTTACTATTTACAGGAATGAAGGAATCATTAATTTTGTTGTAACGGCACCTCAACCTATATTTTGGACCAGCATAGAAACAGGTAGTCTTTTTAGATTAATTTTAGTTATCATGTCTTCAGAATTGTCAGATAGCAAGTTTTATTTTATATTCTCCAAAGTTGTAAAGTTTTTCAAAAATGTTTAAATTTTTATAGTTTATTATAATTATTAAACGTATAACTCTTTATTTAGGCGCAGAAAGTCATACTGGCGAATATATGGCAAATATAGTTAAAAAAATAATATGCGATGTGGGACCTATGAAAGTTCTTGGTGTTTGTACTGATAATGCAGCCTTATATGAAAAAAGAATGGCAACTAATAGTTACTGAATTTCCTCACATATATCCTTATGGATGCCTGGCACCATACCTTAAATTTAATTTTTACTGATGCGAGTAACTTGAAATCAATAGCAGATTCCCAAAGAAATTGCACAATGGTGGTAAAAGGGATAAAGAACTCTCAAATTTTATCAGCTTTGTTAAAACAACATCAGCAGAAATCAGGACAAATCATTCAACAATCACTAAAGCTTCCAGTAACAACTAGGTTTATTAAAAATTAATTTTATAATAAAATTAAACATAAAAACATAAAAAATAAAACATAAAAAGTATTATAAATTTAAAAAAAATTTATATTACATTATAAATCATAATACTTAGTATGGAAATAACATTAGGCAAATAAATATTTAATTATAAATAAATATATTCTTCAGATGGGCTTCAATTATACATTGTATGGAAAGTCTTCATAACAACAGATTAGCACTACGGGGATTAGCTATTGACGATGAAGCAAAATCTCTTGCTAAGCCTATTCAAAACCTATTGTTGTCAGAAGTGTTCTGGGATAAAGTGGATGGGTTTATCAAGTTATTAAAACCAATAGCCATAGCATTTCAGCAGCTGAAGGAGATAAATTAAGTCTCTCCATTGTTGCAAAAACATTTTCAGATTTAGAAAAGTCTTTTCAGGACAATATCCTTTGCAGTCCAATTCTAAAAAGCGAGGGAAATGCTTTTTATGGAAATAATTGCCAAAAGAAGGAAATTTCACATTCGAAACATTCATCTTGCTGCAAATTTAGTGGATCCACGTTATAAAGGATGTCATATCTCTGGAGATGAAATGGTGAGTATTTTCAGAATTTAATCCTCATTTAAATTAATTGAAAAAAAAGGAAATTATATTTAAAATGAATTAAGATGCCTTATTTAAAACATCTTCTTTAGATTGATGCCATTGAAACGCTACATAAATTAGGAAAAATGGATTCTTCTATTAAAGAATGTGATGACAAAATTTTGGGTGAGATAGCTGATTATAGATCAAACGAAGGACTTTTTGCAAAACCTTTTATATGGGCTTCAGTAAAACATTCATCTCCTGTAAGTTGGTGGAAGGGAATATGTTGTTCTTGTGCTCCAATACTATCAAATATTGCAAGTAAAATTTTATTACTTCCACCAACAAGTGTTGCAGTCGAAAGATCATTTAGTAGACAATCTTGGATCCACAATCAAAAACGGAATAGATTAACAAATGACAGAGCTTCAAAATTAGTATTTATATCACATAATTTACAACTCAAAAATCTATAATGTAATGCAGAATCATCAACCAGTCAAAGCCAAGAATTTTTTCTGGACAATGGTACTTCACAGAGTTTAGAGTCAGAGGTATCAGGTGACTCTGAAGAATACGGATTTGACTTTACAATAGAAGGCCTTAATGAACAAGAAAGCCAGAATACAGAGTCTTTTGTTAATTAAAAATAAATTTTTCAAGTGATGTACTATATATTTATCATATATCATGTTACTATTATATATTGTATTACATTTATAATAAAAATAGAAATTAAATAAAAGTAAATAATTTTTTTTAATCTAAAAAAACAAAAAAAACTATAAAAAACAAAAAAAACACAAAAAAAACATGTTTTTTTTGCACAAAAAAAACACAATTAAAAAAAAAACGGTTTTTTTTGCAACTCTACACCTAGGCACTCTTTCAAGCCTTTGCATGCAAAGTACAAATGAAATTAATTTAATAAAATTATTACCATTTTTTAAATGACTTTTCTATCCTAATCTAATTACTGAAACTTTTTCGAAACTTAAAATTTTTTTTTTTGAAAAATAGTTGTTTAATATTTATAAAAATTTAGTGCTTTTTAGGTTTCCCTTTTCGTAATAAATTAATCACGCACAATTTATAAAAGAAATTATTTTATTTCATATGGATTTTTCAAATAATAAAATAAAAATGGATTTTAACAAAATTAAGAACTTAGAGTGTAAACTTCTCAAACTATTGACTTTTTATTAGATAATGAATTTGATCCTGGTCAAAATTATTTAACTAAGCTGTTTTGTTCTGAGGTGTTTTGCATTATAAATGGAATACTTTAAAACCTGTGAGATTAAATTTTCGTTCAAATTAAAATGAATGCAAAGTAATTTTTTTAATCTTTCAAAAATAATCTGCTTGACGAACTATGAATGACGTAATTTCTTTATATAATAACGGACCACTAGGTTCGAAATTATTTAAAAGTTTTTTTTAATTTAACAGCATGATAAGCAAATATCTTACCAATGTTAAAAGTAGCTAGAAATATTTTACCAGACATGACATGAACATATTTGATTCAATTGAAATTTAAACAAAAAACAAATAATAACTTTACATGACATGAACATTTTTGATTCAATGGAAATGTTAACAATTACGAAACAAAAGTGTTTTTCTGATTTGTTAATATCGCCCGTCTTCATGTCAAAACCAAAAAGTTTAGATCATTATTATGTAACAATGTTTATTAAAAAACCAAATACGAAAAGACAAAGACATCTCAACGTCGTTAATGCAAGTTCTCAAACTTTTTTGTCTTGTTTGTTCTCGGTGATAACAAACATATTTTTTTTCCGGTCTGCAACATTTGTTTATAAACAATGTAATATGTCAAGTTTTCAAAGATATGTTAAGTTTAAACAATATCTGTATATATTGTTTAAAACTTAACATATCTTTTGCTTTAAAACTTAACATATCTTTTCATGGAGTATGATAATATGTATATATATATTTCTTCAAAAAAAAAAAAGTGTTCAAATAAAATATATATATTATAAATAAATATATATTTCTACAAAAAAATAAAAAATTTTAGTTTTAATCTTAATATATATAAAGGGCAATGTGTGTGTGTTTGTTTGTTTGTTCTCTATAGAAATCCAAACCGCCGGACCGATCTCGATGAAATTTGGCATGGGGGTAGTCCTCGAGGGGGAGAAGGTTCTTAGCTGGGTTTTGACCCCGTACCTCGACCCCCGGGTTCAGGGAACCCTTTTTTGGGCCCATTTTCGGGCCCAGTTTTGTGTACAGATATCAGGTAAGCCAGTTTAAATATTGGCCCGGGCAACGCCGGGTAACTCCAGCTATCTTATCTTCTTATCTTATCTTAATCTTCTTAATATATATAAAGGGCAATGTGTGCTTGTGTGTGTGTTTATTTGTTTGTTCTCTATAGAAATCCACCGATCTCGATGAAATTTGGCATGGGGGTAGTCCTCGAGGGGGAGAAGGTTCTTAGCTGGGTTTTGACCCCGTACCCCGACCCCTGGGGTCAGGAGGGACCATTTTTTGGGCCCATTTTTGGGCCCATTTTTGTTTACAGATATCAGGTAAGCCAGTTTAAATATTGGCCCGGGCAACGCCGGGTAACTCCAGCTAGTATAAAATATATATAAATCTATGATAATTTAAAGACCGGAATTTTACTTGGATAGTTTTATGGCATTTTAAAATAGGGACGGCTCACATCACAGTAATGTTTAAATTTTGAGTTTAGACTTTTAAATAAACCTTAAAAGGTTTAACTTTAAAAGTCTAACTAGTCGTGTCAATTTGTGTGTTCTTCACACTCATACTAAAAAAAACTTTCATATAAAATGGAAAAAACAGATTTTAAACTTGAAATAACTAATTTTTTTCAACCTTAAATATGTTTGCAGACATATGGCTGGTTAGAAATTAAACATATAACTTAAAACTTGTTTGAAAAAGTTGTTTTTCTCAGTTTAATGTTTTATCTTCATTGAGAGCAGCACTATTTTATACCAAAATATGGTCCATCAACTATAAAGCAAAATTTTACATCTAAACTTGAGCAATTTAAAAAAATTTAACTTTGTTTGATTTTAGACAAACTAAAGCGCTAAAAGAAAAAAAAAAAAAATTTTTTTAATTTTTTGGGCTAAAAAAATGCAGTGAAACATAACCTTTTTATAAAAACGCAAAATTCGTGAATTTTCCAGTACATGCATTATTCGCGTTGAGATGGAGCAAAGTTCAGAAAAATTTATTTACTTATTGGGGATTTGAATTGAGATTATTTTCAATACTACGTCGCTAATAACAGAAAAGGTTTCATAATCGCATATTTAAAAATGTAGCTGTTCTTTTGATTTAAAACCGATTAAAATTACTCAACCGTGAGTCTCTAAAATTGATAATAGTTTAAACGCTGATGTTTTTAACAAATCTTAAGAAAAGGCAAAACTGAAAACGTTCTTTTTTGACAATAATTGGATAAAAGTTATATCTAATAAAATACGAGTTTCTCAAAATGGTAACTGTTATGAAATATCATTATAGATATCATTTTTTAAAAACTCGCGATAACTTTATAAATAAGTTGTTATAATTTTTTTGTGTGTGTGTATCACAGAGAAAGAAGAAAAAAGAAAGAAGTTCACGCCTGCTTCCTTGTCAATGTCGTTTATAGAGATAGATTAGGCGTTGAGGATTTGAGCTTTTTTAACACGTCTGATGATGTAAACTTAGTTTTTACAACTTCTTTTTTAAATCATAGTTGAAAGATGGTGAAAAATTTATAAAATAACAAACATTTTAATAATAGTATTTTATTTTTTATGGGATTAAACAGGGATGGCGCCAGCATTTTTTGGTCTTCGAGATATCAAACTTCCAGACATGGAGCAAACTCCAAATATTTATGTGTTTATACTTATGTCAAATAAGGATGCTTTGCAAATAATTGCGATGATTGGAGCCTGGGAACAAAAAAGTCCCAAAATTTTAGCCCCCGCTCCTTTCCTGCCCCAAATGTGAGAGCAACAAGTTGATGAAATATTTTTTGAACTATTTTCAACTAGAATTATATATATCGATAAATCTTAAATTTCATAGTAAAATATAATAGCGTTCGAAAAATATGACCATATAAAGTTTAAGCCTCATTCAATTTTTATTTTATTTTTAATTTGTTATTTAGGTTCCCCAAGAAGACCTAACTGTCTTGTCACAGAGCACCGCGGAAGTGCAATTAGCAAGGATGTTCACGCCTCCTTCCTTACCGTGACGCGAAAATATGTATAGAGTTGGTTTCGAACCTCTGTCTCCTGCCTATTAAGCAAGCGCTTTAACCACTGCGCCACGGCCGCTTGAGGGGGTTGCAAGCGGGTAGCAATTTGAGGGGTTTGCAAGTTATACAGAACAAGTTGGCATGTATAATTAGGTAGATCATTAAAATTAATTTTAAATATAAAATTTAAAGTAATTTACGTAGGCCATGTATAATTAGGTAGATCATTAAAAAAATTTGACTTAAAATAGTCATAATTTGTTGCTACTAAACAATATGAAGTAGATTAGAAATAAATATTTCGATTTTTTTATTGTCTTCCGTTGCCGCCAGGGGGCCTTAAATCACCATATTTGTATATTTTCATTCCTTTTATCGAGACATAGTTGTTTATTTAAATAAAGTCACTTTATAAACACTTTGGGGTAAACTTATAACGCATAACCACGAGTGAAATCTATTTCGTAACATTTGGAGGCACTGCCCGGATACAAGTGGATTCTATCTCTGCTTGGGCCGATCAATTTACCTACGTAAGTAAAGATTAACTTTTGTTTATCTCGCTATTGTTACTCACGCCAGATTACTCGAACAGAGCCGCAGCTATATTGACTTTGATGTTTACTTATGAGCCGTTTACGCTCAGGGAAAATTTGTCCGTTTACTGAAACAACTCATGGCGGTGATACAGACAATAATTCTCACACCTCTCTCAACGACTCCTCCTCTGATTCTAGCGACTCCTTAAAACTGTCAGACACCAACCCGTTTAAAACCGAAACCAGTCGTTCTCCAACGAATCCTGAAGTGAAGAACTGCATGTCACTTGAGCAAATTTTAGAACGTTTGGCATTAAAACCGAGCCAAGAACTACATCCGAAAGTTTTCAGGGGTACAGAAGTGGAAGACATTACTGAATGGTTAGCCAGCTTTCGGCGTATTGCGTTGCACAATCAATGGACAGAGGGAAGGAGATTACTAGCGTTTCCACTTTATTTAAAAGGCAGCGCTCTAGTTTATTATGAGACACTTCCCGCACTTGCTAGAAACGATTACCACGAACTCCAAGAGAAATTCCGGCGTCATTACGATAATGCAAATATTGCATGGAACCGGAAAATGGAACTGTTTAGCTTGTCACTGGATACCGATCTCACCTCCTACACCAACACCCTCGATAAACTTATTCAGCAGTTAGGCATCGATGACGAGACAAAGTTAAACCTATTCAGGACTAAAACCCCACCTGCGGGATGCTCTTAAATTAAAGCAACCGTCTGATTATCAAGCCGCAGTAGCTTTTGCTAAGCTTCAAGACTCAATCGGATCGGATTCAGTTATATCTCGATTGGAAGCCAAGCTAGATGCACTGCTTAATCCCCCAAAGCAAACAGTTGTGGCTTCTACCTACCGCAAACACCCAAACTTAAATCAGCGTATTGGTGAGCTACAGTCAGAAATAGACTCATTAAGGCGGAACATTAACCGTCTCGCCCAGCACGAAAGATTTTGTCCAGCTGGACGCAACTTACGTACCAGTGATGGGCAAGTAATATGTAACCGATGCCTAAAGGTAGGACACACCCAAAGGTTGTGCTCTGACCAAACCTTCCCATTATCCGGGAAAAATCATTATCAACCTATATCGCCGCAACCTAACTGCTGGAACCATGATACACAAAACTCGACTTCATTTCGCAATACTCCTTCCCCGAATAGACAATTTCGAAATAATGAACCAAGAAACAGTCCGCAGTCGGATAGCCGAATTCCCCAGCAACACACCAACACACTCGAATCGGATCCGGAAGAGGACCCTGAAACACTGACCCTGACCCTGGTTCCAAAATCTGGGGTAAAGTATTCAAATTTAAAGTACTTATTCTTATGGACACAGGTGCTAGATGTAGTATATTGGACGAAACCATCTTCGAAAACATTAAGAATCAAGTTGCCAAACCGCTTCCCTACTATGGCACTCTGAGAACAGCTAATGGAGCGCCACTTCATGTCCTAGGAAAAACCTTATGCCCCATTAATATTGGAGGTAATATCTTTGAGCATGAAATGCTAATTGCTAAAGACTTAACCCATCCAGTAATTTTAGGGTATGACTTCATGAGCCAATTTAATGTCAGATTAGACTGTGGGAATCATCTGATTACATTTGAAGGTAAATTTGTTATAAATATGATCAGTAAACCTATCAATGATAAATTTGCCACTGAAATAATTATTGATGATACGCCAATCCACCGTAAAACACAAATTAATGAACTTAAGGACAAGTGGTTGAATATTTCCAAAACTTTATTGAGACGTAATTCGCTTATCGACCAACCCAATGTCAAGGCTGATAGCAAAACACAACGAGAGAATCTGACGCCGCAGTCCGATACGCCGCTTACACCAGATGAAGCTATAGTGTCCCAGCCGCTGCCCAACGACCGCTGCCAATACCCTATAGTCCCTGTAGGTTGTCTAGATAGAATCGATACACCCCAACCTAACTTGAATATTACGGATGAAGCGCTTTTTCAAGAGTTACCAAAAAAAACTACTGGAGAGTTTGTAATGCCCACGGTATGTGCCAAGAAGGAAATGAAAGCAATTCCGAAATGTGAAACTATCCTCACCATAGCACACGCCTTAGAAACTAAGGAGAACTGTCTTTTCGTTCCAGAGACAATTTTTTTTAAAGAACAAGGTGTCCATGTTTTTCCAACCATAACCCATGGTGCGTCTAACCAAGTTAAGCTTCATATGGTTAACCCCTCACCGAAATATGTAACCATTGGTAAATATCAAGTAATTGGGGTTATTATTCCATTACCCCCCAAAATCTCTGACGAATACGGCGCTAGGTTGCCTGACGGGTTGATAGATTTGTTGGAAGCAAAGACTAACGCCGCCGCGTTGGGTCCTGAAGAACGTCTCCAGCTATTGACCTTACTAAAGAATAACCAAGATGTTTTTGGTCAAGGTCTGCATGAAATTGGGCAGACTGATGTAATACAACACTGTATTGACACTGGCGATGCTAAGCCGATTAGACAAAGAGCTTACCGTCTCGCTGAATCTCAAAGAAAATCCTTGGACAAGCACATTGAGGAGATGCTCGCGAATGATGTCATTGAACCAAGTGTCAGTCCCTGGTCCAGTCCGGTAGTCATGGTACCGAAGAAAGACGGAACTTTCAGAGTATGTATTGACTATCGTAAGCTAAATAACGTTACAAAGAAGGATACCTATCCACTCCCCCGAATAGATGAAAGTCTCGACATGTTACATGGTGCAAAATATTTTTCTTCATTGGATCTTTTAAGCGGATATTATCAGGTACTGCTCGACAACGAATCTAAAGAGAAAACCGCGTTTATCTCGCACAAAGGATTGTATCAGTTTAAAGTTCTTCCCTTTGGTCTGTCTAATGCACCTTCAACGTTCTAACGAATGATGAATTACATACTTCGTGACCATCTATACAAAAATAACATGCTCTATTTAGAGGATATCTTTATATACTCAAAAACGTATAAAGAGCACCTCGAACATATAAATATGATAATTGAAGCTATAAGACAAGCAGGGTTAAAATTAAACATACTGAAATGTACCTTCTGTACAAGCGAAGTAAAATTTTTAGGACATAATATTAATGCAGATGGTATCAAACCGGACCCAGAAAATATCAAAGCAACAAAAGATTACCCGGTACCCAAAAATATAAAAGATGTTAGAGCATTCATTGGTTTGTGTAGTTACTATAGAAGATTTAATGAAGGATTTTCGAACATTGGTTTGCCGTTAAATAATCTATTAAAAAAGGATGCCGGTTTCGAATGGCAGATCGAGTAGCAAAACAGCTTTGAACTTCTCAAACAATCCCTTACAACGTCACCCATTTTGGTTTTCCCCGACTTTAACAAACTGTTCATTATATACTCAGATGCAAGTGGCGAAGCGTTAGGGTATGTCTTATCCCAATATCAAGGAGACCTTGAAAAGGTTATCCTCTATGGTGGACGGAATTTTACAAGCACTGAAAGTAAATATTCCACAACCGAACGCGAGGCTTTAGCTGTAGTTGTTGTGATACAGAAATGTAGACCTTATGTTTACGGACAAAAATTTAAAATAGTAACCGATCATAATTCATTAAAATGGTTAATGTCAATCAAAGATCCGACGGGTCGCTTAGCAAGATGGAGTTTGATACTACAAAGTTATAACTTTGAAATAGCGTACAGGTCAGGAAAAATACATGGGAACGCAGATGGGCTGTCAAGACGCAGCTACAACACAGTCGCAACAATGGCAGTGCCAGGGAAATCTATTGACCATTTGGTAAAAGAACAACGAAACGATCCCTATTACGCCCGCCTAGTCACATATCTAACCAAGAGAGAACTACCAGACGACTTAAAAGAGGCGAAGAAGGTATTAGCAATGGAAGGTAGTTACCACTTAGATGAGAATGGGTTGCTATTCCATCATGAATCGAAAGTTTCGAGGAATCTCACCCAGTTGGTTGTACCGCAGTCCTTAAGATCAGAATTGATAACCTGGGCTCACGATGAACCGTGCGGAGGCCACTTTGGAGTAACAAAGACGTTTGAAAAAATTAGGCGCAACTACTTTTGGGTAGGAATGTACAATGAAATACAAACTTGGGTCAAGTCCTGTATAACGTGTGCCCAACGAAAACGAAATCCAGCACCTAGTAAAGCACCCTTATTACCAATTCCTGTTGAAGGCCCATGGGATATCATTGCTGCTGATTGCCTGGGACCATTCCCGCCATCATTAAAAGGAAACCGCTATATAGTTGTTTTTGGTTGTTTATTCACAAAATATGTGGAGGCTTTTGCAGTATCCACCATCGCGGCAACATCAATAGCAGAGTTATTCGTAGACAACATTGTGTTTAGACATGGAGCACCAAGACGATTTCTAACAGATAGAGGTAGCAATTTTACTAGCAAGTTGATAAAAGAGGTATGTGACATACTAAATGTAAAGAAGTCGTTTACAACGGCCTATCACCCTCAAACCGACGGGTTTGTGGAACGTATTAATGGAGTTTTGGCTCAGAATCTTTCGATGTATGTGGCCTCTAACCAACGAGATTGGGATGTTCACCTTCCCGCCGCAGTATATGCGTATAACACTAGTATCTCTGCTAGCACTGGAGAAACACCCTTCAGGTTGACATATGGCAGGGACGCTCTGCAACCCCATGATACTACTTTATTGCCGAGAAATGACCCCACAGATAACACTGAGTTACTTGTTCAACGACTCATATCCGACCTACGATTGTCACGTAACCTTGCCAAAGAAAATATCCAGAAAGCTCAGACCAAGATGAAGTTACACTATGATCAAACGGCTAAAGAGTACCCATTTAAAGTAGGACATAAAGTGTGGATATATACACCGATTACGAAGAAAGGCTTAGTGAAAAAACTCACGAGCTTTTGGCGCGGTCCGTTTCGTTTAATCGAAAAAACGTCTCCTGTAACGTTCAAGGTAGAAAATATGAACAATAAAGAACTTACAACTCCAGTTCACGTGTCTCGCCTCAAACAATGGTTTGGTTTGGAAGAAAAACCCACAACGGAATTAGCTTTAGACATTGAAGTTCTAAATGAGGCAACAGAGACAAGTGATGAATTTCGTTTTGAGGAAAGTAACCAGAAAAAAAAACAAGTAATATTTGCAACCAATAAAAAAGAAACGGATAAAATACAACATAGCTTGCCTGAAAACGAAATTGATGACTTAGATATATTTAAAATTGGAGGAAATAATAGGTAAAAGGCAAAGGAAAGGTAGAACGCAATACCTAGTTAAATGGCAGGATTTTCCATCGACTCAAAATACGTGGGAACCAGAAGAAAACATCTTTGATAAACAAGTAGTGCAAAAGTATTTAGAGAAGACAAGTTTGTGGAATGGAAAAAAAACATTAATGCTGATGTGTAAACATATTTTGTGCAGTGATTAAGTAATAAACATCTCCTCAAAGTCGCCTCTATTATTACTGGCGTTTCGATGAGGATCAGCAATAATAAATAGTTTATCCCGTCAGACAAACGTCATCTTGAGGTACCTAAAAAAAGAAAGATGTCACGGATAGTGATTTTGCCAAATAACGATTATTCGGCTAGACGCTCGGCTGAAGCATCAAATATTCAGCTGTCGAATATTTGGTGACACTTTCCTATTTAGAGGGTTCCAACCTGGTTCATTGAAGTGTTTATTGTGGGTATACTTGCAAAAGACGTTAAAAGCAAAAAGTTTCCGCAATAACAAGAGTATTTTCGATTAGACAACAAGATGACAAGCAGACCAGAAATAGACTCTTGCCAATTTTCAATATAAACAGATCATGGAATATAATGATTTCCATTATTCTCTCATGCTTACTCGTAATACCTACATTGACCACATGGTTATTTATCGGTGAAGTCTATGATTGTACAAAGGTGCAGCCTATCGGAGTTTATCAGCTACCTTCAATATTATCTTGTGCGCATAATATGCATTCCTTAAATGATTCTGTAAAGACATTCGTGGCAGATGTTTACGCCTACCGACCACAAACAACGACAGTAATCTTATATCATTGTTATGCCGAAAAGGTCACCCTCACATGCCAATCAAACTTCCTTAACCAAAAGTCAAGAGAGATAGATTCAAAAAAAGTAGGCGTAACACAAGGAGAATGTCTCTCAGCCATGACCACCATAATTTCACCGTATGGAGCGCTGCAAGTAGCTGGCCCTAACGCATGGAGAACAGTAGTTTCAGACGAATTCCATTGCTCATGGATGCGCACAAAAACAGCGGATTATATGCACTTCAATATGAGAATATACGAAGGACAACTTACCGGGCGATCTTTAACGATAGAACAATATGTCACAAACAGTCCATGTTATTATGTCATGCGTCGGTGTGTGCCCACTGAATGGCCAGAATCAGTAATTGTCTGGGAGTCCATTAAACACAAAGAAGAAGAAATGAAAAAGATAGGTACATACCCTATCGAGCAGATTGGAGAATTTATCCTAATCAGGAGCCTAAAAATCGGCGGTGCAATACAGCTATCAGAACAAAAGTGCAACGTGCTTACTCTGGATAACGGCATGATCCTAAAAGATCCCACGTTCCCAGAGGATGTTTTTCAACAATACAAGTCCGCTGCAGCCAATTATTCGCAGAAATTAGGAAATGATCCAGCTACGGCCATTTTGGAAGCGCACATTTCCGTCGCCCTCATGTCCCAAAAAATTAGTATGATAAGTGCCTGGGAGCAAATGTGCTTTATACAGACCGAAATTTCCCGCATCCATTGGTGGATGATTACTCAATTTCCTACAACATCGGCAGAATGGATACACCAATCTTCGGGTGTGACTGTTGAATCAGCCGGCGATGCTCTGTTACTGTCAAAGTGCGTAAATTATACTAGATATGCCATAAACTATGCCCGGAAGATAGGCAATTTCTGTTTTGAGCACTTCCCTATAACTTTACCAAGTTCAAATATCACTTTTTTTTTAGAAGTTAGTGATAGGAAGTTAATAAGAAACCAGTTCTCGAATCCCTTGTAAGCTCAGACCTAAACACACCTACCTACAAGATCCAAGACAAAACACCATGTACGAAGTAACAGCCTTTGGACGAGTTAAAATTGTTGGAACTCAGCTAGATAACGTTCTACCTTCAAAGACTAAACCAATTCCCCGCATTCGAGGCTATAGTAAGGATATTTTAGTCGATAAACCACAACGCCTTTCACCGTATACGGTCTTACAACTGATATCAGGGTCGCATGAAACGTAACAAACACTCAAAACCATTAGTGATACAAATGGAGGTGATATTTTGACAGGCATTGGTACGGCCTTAGGCAGTGCCCTACAAGCCACAGCAAGCGGAGGGAGCCAAATTATTAAAGCTATCGGAGAAGCCATTAAAGACTCCCTAAGTGGTGTTTCCAATTTAGACGAAAAATTAGTCCAATCAATTGGTGTTGCTTCATCCACAGTATTAAAAGCCGCAGGAGGAGCTGTAAAAAATGTTGGAGAAGGCGCAGGCTCCTTTTTCCATAAATTTTTAGGTGGTATTAGTGGATCCATTTTGTGGGCAGCAATACTTCTCATAGTCATATATTTGATTGTGAATAAACCCAATTTCAATTATGCCTTACCGTGCCTAAAATGTTTTCAAAAACACTTGGAAAATGAGGCTATGGTGCAGCCACGACAAGATCAGTCAACATCAATGTCCCCTAAAGGAAAAAGACATTCCACGCGTGCTTGCAAGTATCCGGCTTGTAAAGATGTCCATAGAGACTAGAAGATTACTTGCTAACGGTAGTGGCGGGAATTAGGGTTTCAATAATTCCCGGATGGAGATATGGAACGACTCCAACCACCATGAGTTGCGTACAAAGTTAGTTTTACAAGATGATAGGTAGTTTATTCGAGTATTCTATTTGAGATATTGTTGTTTGCAGTAATTTATTGATTCTGCTGATTTTTCGAGATACTGTTGTTTGCAGAGATTTTACTTATTCTGCCGTTTATTCGAGATATTGTTGTTTGCAGTAATTTATTAATTCTGCTGATTTTTCGAGATACTGTTGTTTGCAGAGATTTACTGATTCTGCTGATTATTCGAGATATTGTTGTTTTGCGGGGATTTTACTTATTCTGCCGTTTATTCGAGATATTGTTGTTTGCAGTAATTTATTGATTCTGCTGATTAGTTGAGGTATTGTTGTTTGCAGATATTTAATGATTCTACGGATTATTCGAGATTTTATTGTTTTACTGAGATTTTATAAGTTCCGATGTTTTGGTGATGCTTTTAAGTCCGAGGACGGACTTTTTCGGTTTTGGTAAGTAATGTTACGAAGGTCTCAAACAAAACTACTCAAGCGGAACACTGAAGTTCAACGAAGCGTATAGCGTTTGCTGAAGATATAAAAACGCGAAAAAGACGAGATATGACGGTGTATGTGAATATAGATATAGGGGATATACAAGGTCGGGGGTTGGAGCAGATGGTCAGTCAGAAGAGTTAGTGAAGCAATAACGGATTAATTAATTAAAAGACGAACTATTTAAGAGAATAATATAAATTGTATTTATATATATATATATTTGATTATTTATATTTGGGTAAACGAGACGTAGTTGTTTATTTAAATAAAGTCACTTTATAAACACTTTGGGGTAAACATATAACGCATAACCACGAGTGAAATCTATTACGTAACCGTATATAAAGATTGTGCATTATATTATAAAGATTACTAATATTCACATATATACCAAATAATCCATCTGTATATGATTTGGTGAATTTAAATCTATTTGTAGAATTTTTTTTGCAAATTGAATAAAACTAAGTTTATATTTAGAAAATTGAAAATATTTTGATTTCTGTGGCAAACTATGGCTGTTACATAAGCGCAGCTGACTTGACCTTGTGTATGACATCACGTTTGCGAGTTTAAGTTCACATCGATTGTGAACTTACTACTCGCAAGCTTCCAACTGTTAAGAAGTTCATGCAACACTATTCTTTTGTTAAATTAAAACGCCCGAAAATTACCAAGTCAACCACAATAGTTTTTGATAATGTTATGAAAATTTGGTTGATTTTAGACAAACTAATTCCAACTATTACAATGCAAAGAGTTTTCCAACTATTACAATGCAAAGAGTGCAGCAGAAAGTAGAATCTTTTCACAATAATTTGAAAGTGATTCTTAAAAGAAAAGGTGAATCAAAGGCTTCAACAGGATCAATTGCTAAGATGGAAAGTTTAGTTTTGTTTGACATTGAAGCAAGTCATTGTCTTAATTTAAGTAATTGCACATGCTCGAGAATATCAAAAGTGCCAGTACTTGTGAGTGAATTTTTAATTATTCAAAAAACCGAGAGAAAGATGGTTATTGGTCCTAATAAGAAAAGAACTTTTATATTAATCAAAACATTTGAAAAAAGCGACAAAAATACTACCATTTTTTTTGTCTAGTAAAAGCAGTCTGGAAGCATCAGTTTGTATCACTTCTGATATAGATGCAGAAATTAATTGTGCTGAGGACGAATTTAGAAATGACACTCAGAGCAATGTCGATGACAATAAGTAGTCAGATTTCTTTGAATTAGCTAGTAAATCTGATAGAAATATGATAAAGTTATCAACAGTTGCCAGAGAATGTGACAGATATGGTGTATCTGATGTTGCCGGAGTTGCAAATGCTGCTGCCACACTTTCAGATTACGGAATTATAAAAAAACAGAAAAGTTATCATTGACAAAATCTTTGTGCATTAGCAACTGGCAGTAAAGACATAACCACTGAGGATCATATCAAATTAATTAAAGAACCTCCACATATTTTTCTTGATTATATTTCTCCGTCAAGTGCATCATTAACAAATATCAAGAATGCTATTATAGATTTTTCTTTGATGAAAGCAAAATATCAGTTGATAATGTGTAAGCTATTGGCGCTGATGAAGCTTACGAAAATACTGGCGTGAACAATGGTGTAATAAGATTGCTAGAGCTGAATTTGGGATATCCAGTTCTATGGTTAGTGTGTATGTTCCATTTTAACGAAATACCATTAAGAAATTAAGTATTGCATTTAGATGGCACCACTTCAGGATCTACTGCATTTAGTGGCAAAATTGGGAAAGCACATGTAAATTGTCACGTTGCAAATTTTCAAATTTAATTACAAACAGAATAACTTACCGAACGTTCTACATGAGATTGTGACAAATAATATAAGCAAAGATCAACAGTATCTTTATAACATGTGCAAGACAGTAGAAGTAGGTGAGATAAAAGAAGGCCTAAAAAAAAAAGTTTAGCCCATTGATTCTTTCTCGATGGCTAACAGCAGCAAATCGAATTCTTCGTTTGTATGTTGCAAGCACTCCTTCGTCTACAGAGCTTGTAATACTTACTGATTACATTCTTCGAGTTTATGCACCGGTTTAGTTGTTTATAAAACTGGAGCCTCAATGTTACATGGAAGCAAAACACTTATGGCGCTTAATTCAATTCTCTTGCTTCCTTACTGAAAATGATCGACTTATAGTTGATAAATGCATTCAAAGAAATGCATATAATGCATAATATGACAATGGTCACCTAAAAAATATTTTGATATCAATGTTGATGAACGAGCGAAAAGAAATAAGAGAGTTAGCTGCTAGAAGAATTAAACTTGCGAGGCGATGCACAGTTTCAAATTCTACAGGAGTAAGAAAATTCAAAATTCCTCTTCAAAACTTTGATGCAGTTGAATACCATAGTCTTGTAAATTGGGAGGAACTTCCAAGGACTCAAGCACCGATTTTATAAACGTTAAGTGATGATTTCATTGAAAATGCAATACAAAATATAAAAAAATTGACTTTAGAGGATTTTCCATGCCATTCTCAAAATGTAGAAAGACGTTCAATTGGTTACAAAAGCAGCCAAAGCCGAATATGAAGAAATGAGAAGAAACGGGTACATTAATGCGCAACATTTATCTAGAAAGTGAAACTCCACACTTTGGTTCAAAATATAATTGAAACATGGATCAATATATTCTTTTTTTTTTCTTCATAAAACTTCTTTAAATAAGTACAATAAAAGTACACATAAAACAACATTTAAAAGAATTTGTAATAATAAGAAACGTTATTCTAGTGCTAACGTAATCGTGCTAGTAAATAAAAATTTTGAGTTTTAAAGCAATCTTAAATGTGTGACCCGAAAACAATAAAATCATTGCATTTTTTGAAGATCAGAAATTTTTTCATATCATTTACTATAATATCAAAAACGGTTTGTTTTTTGTTAGACGGCGGCAAGAAAAGGAAAAATAGTTTAAACTATTTATTTTATTTTAATGATATTTAGATGTAAGAGCAACATTGTTTTGCTATTCAAACTAATTTAAACAAAAAAAATGCAATGATGATCTCCCTAATGTACAAGCACATTCAACGAGTTATCAGATAACCGTGATCTAATGTATAAGCACATTCAATGATTTATCAGTTAACTGTGATCTAATTTCGGTGCTGATATCAGCTGGTTTTGAAAATACTTGCTGAGAATCGGTAGGTGTTAGCTTGATTAAACAAATAGCATCAAATAGTTTTTTTAAATTTTCCGTTCGTTTTCAAATATTGAAAGATAATGTAAATTCTTGTTTTATATTTTTAATAAGGAATTAGTTGTCCTTGAATTGTGGTTCTCTTGATACTGAATTTTGTATAAATTTGTCCAGTTCTTCTTCCAAAGCCATTTTTTTTTTCTTCAATAGAAACAATTTCACTGTTTTTTCTGTTTCCTAAAAATTATTGTAAAAAATAATTTGCATTATTTTGTATGCCGAATGAAATTCATGTCTGGAATGATTTCAGTAGAAACGTTAAATTTTTACTGGTACATTCAGAATTCTTCTTTTTAAATTTTTGTATTAACGTTTTACTTATTTCACTATCAGCAATACAAAGTTTACTCATCATAAACTCGATTATTTGCATCTGCTGAATTTAAAGATCTTATCAACATCATCTTCATCTTCAAAACAATCATCGACTATCAATATCAATATCAATATCACTATCAATATTCTCTTTATTCAATATTGTATTATTATTATCATCACTGTATAAATCATTTTGTTTACGTACAAGTTCGAATTTTTTTTTCTTTCTATAAAGTGTCTTGAAAACAGCTAAATGTGAAAAAGATCTAAAAATTCTCTCTAGTCTAAGATTATACGGTTCTTTTTTTTAGCATCGTATAAATTGATTTACATAGCGTATCATCCGAATACTTACCGAACAATAGTCTAGTGTAATACTGAATCTTCTATTAATCTTCAGCTCTTCCACTCTAGAGTTAATATTGTACTTTAGCCTTATTTTCTTCATAACTTTTATGAAGAAGTCCCATGACGGATTCAATTTTTGGCAGGAGTTTGATACATTTGGCTATTGACTCTTGTATAAAATCACTTACTTGCATTATTGAAATTCCATTCACAACAGCTTGTTTAATCATAATTTCTTGTTGGCTACAACTTGTCATGAAATATTGTTTTTTTGTTTTTTCATCACCGACTTACTATTCCCATCCCTCTTGGCTTACTTAGCATAATTCTATGAATCATTTTTATGTGGTTTCTTTTTGCACCAGTAGAGTCATTGCTGTTTGAAATCTTTGTTTGGCATGTTAAACATTCTGCATTTCCATTAGAAATTTTCCATTAGAAAATTGTTCCCATATTTTTGATTTTTTCGGTACTCATCTAGATGGGTTAATATAAGAGGCTTTAATTTTGAAACGGTAAATTAAAACTAACTGAAAGAAATATTTACCTTTATGTTTTGTCGATACATATAAACTTTTATAATATTATACCTTTATATGAAGATTTATTTAAACAAACTAGTTAATAGGATTCACTTTAATAAACAGTATACAAACGCGGTTTCATAGAAAGTCATTATGATTAGTTACCCAAGACATTATAACAAATAACCAATTTGTTTCACGATATAATGACGTGTAAATAATTGTATATATATAGTATATAATATAGAGACATAATTTTAATTATTTAGGGAATATAGTTTGTTTATAAACTATGTTTAATTTCACTAAGAGGTATTGGCGATTGCGCATAACTAAAGACGATCGTTTTTTATGTGAAGCTACGATATCATTTACGTTTGACGAGTAAAGGATTAGAATTATATATATATATGTATATATATATATATATATATATATATATATATATATATATATATATATATATATATATATATATATATATATATATATATATATATATTTGCTGTTCATATAATAAGGGATACAATTACAAAGAAATGTTTATATAAAAAAAAGTGGATTTATTAAAAACACGCAGGGTCTAAAGGAAGGTACGGATGACTAACGTCACCACAATCTTTACATAGAGCACCTATCTGAGCTTTATAAGTTAAAAATAAAATAAGATAGTTAAAAATACTTTGAACATCTCCAATATAATAAAAAGTTTAGACCTTGCTTAAATATTTACATTAAATAAAGAAAGTAAATATCTATATAGTTTTAGCAATAGTCATTTAAATATTCTGGCAAACTCTGTTAAACATCAAAATAAATATCAAAATAAGAGCCAATTAAAACAAGTAAAATTCTAAGAATAATGGAATTCAATTTTCATTTCGAAAAATCAAGAAAATTATTAATCTAATTTAAAAACTTTATTTTTTATTTCAAGCTTAAAGGAATTTAACGATTTTACCGTATTTAAGTTTTTTGTTATTTGAAAAGTGTTAGTTTTGGTCCGCGGTATGATATTCCATATTCAAAATACTTACAACTAACTCTTGACAATTTTTAAGTATTCCATTGGTTTATTCTAGGAGAATACTTTTTGTTTACCTTTTTCCGTAAATTTATTATTAAAGTTTTTTGGAATCAACCTGTTATTGCATTTATATATAAAAATTAGGTGTTGCTAAATATTGATTTCAAATATATTCATCATTTGCATGTTTTTCATTAATGGTTTTGCATGTTCTTATTTTTGTATTCTTATATATAAGTCTGCATGCATTTTTTTGTAGAGAAAATATTTCTTTAAGTTTTTTTGGTTGAGTTCTA
This sequence comes from Hydra vulgaris, assembly GCF_038396675.1. NCBI lineage: Eukaryota > Metazoa > Cnidaria > Hydrozoa > Anthoathecata > Hydridae > Hydra > Hydra vulgaris. The sequence goes on from NC_088929.1 coordinate 38,919,433, forward strand.
GCCCATGTAATATTGGAACAGTAAATAAGACAATGTATTAGGCAAAAATATACTAGTTTCAGACTTTCTGATGTTACACAAGGACAAATTCGGTGCATCAAACCAATTGTTTTACTAATTATTAATTGAATGTAATTTATTTTGGGAAACCATCGTAAGATTTCATCAATAAGAATCTCTAAGAACTTTATTGAATCATTGTTACTAATTAGTGTAACATTTAAAATTTTAAAGAAAATTTTTTTATGAAATGAAGTATAGTTTGTTTTGTCTACATTGAGTGAAAGTTTATAAGCCTTATACCACTCATCAACATTCTTTAATTCAAAATTCATGTCAGAATACCGTTGATTAATGTCACAATTTGAAAGGAAGAGAACTTTATTGAGTTAGATTTACCGATGCATTATATAAATCATTTATATAAATCAAGAAAACCAATGGACCAAGATTTGACCCTTGCGGAGCTCCTCATAAATTTTAAGTTGTCCTGATTCCTTACTAGTAACATTTTTTTTGTTTATCAGTTAGGTAGCTTTTTAACCAATCATAGGTTTTATTTATCACTCCGTAGTGTTTTATTTTTTCTATAAGAATGAGGTAATCAACCATATCAAATCCCTTTGAAAGGTCAATAAATAATCATTGAGTGAAGTTATTATTTTTTACCAAACTATTATGTGTAAAATAAATTATTTTCATTAAAAATGGTTAGAGATTCTATTATAAATTACACGTTAAAAATTTTTTGAAAATACAGAAAGTACCTATAAAGGCCGTTTATTAAAGATTTTAGATTATTTATTATTTCTGTAAGTTTGACATACCTTTGCCAAATTTTAATTTTGAACTCTCAGAAAATTTTATGCTATGAAAAGTTAGTTATCGGATATCGGATACATTTAACCGATGTTGAAATACATTTAACGGATATTAAATTCGAATACATGAGAAGAAAACCGCGGATTTTCGGATTCGGTTTTTCCGTTTCAGAATTCCTTTTCCCGAGCAAACCCTAATGTTTAATTAAGGAATTATGTTTCTCTTATCTAAACTATATTTAATTACTATTTAGAGATAAAACTTAGCTAAATAATAACTCCCATTGTGATAATTGTAACATTTTTATAATTTGCTTGATGTTTAAAAACATTTGCTTTTTAAGGTTTTTTTCAATTTCAATAAAACAAGTTTTTCGTCAAAAAGTTAAAAATTACAAAAGCCATTCCAATATTAAAAAGTGATGCCATTACGAACATTAGTAACTAATCATCAAATTTTATTTTTTTCTACAAAATTTTTTTCTGTTTACAAAAATTTTAGAAAGAGATTTATGCAACAAAACTTATAATCATCTTACAACTCATTATACAACAATCAATGGCTACCAAAAAGCAATTTTACTGAACTCGCAATTCTTCAATTTACAAGACTTTTTTTTTTTACTAATTTAAAAATTTTCAACTTATGCTATTAATCTACTCAATGAATCTAACCTAACACCTAACCTAACACCTAACCTAACACCTAACCTAACACCTAACCTAACACCTAACCTAATGACAATTATGTTTGGCGGTGGTTCTAAATTATTTTTCTTTCATATTAACATAATGAATTTCCTAATGATTTAAGCAAATTATCATTAAGTATTGATAAAACTATTTGGACTCCTTTTTAGTGTAATGGATAAAGACACCTATTTCCAGAGCCGTGGCTAGGCTCCCCAAACCCCACAAAAGGGGTGTGTGTGGAAGAAACAATTTTAGGCAGCCCATATAAGGAGGCCTGTTTGGAAATTATTTTTTTTTAATAATACCTAGTTAAAAGGTTTTTATAATTTTGGGACCCTAATAGGAGGTTTTTTGTTTTTTTTGAGGGGGGGGGGGGGGAGGGGAGGGGAGGGGAGTGGAGGGCCTCCAACCCAATAGCCACGGCATTGCCTACTGTCAAGTAATATCATTTTCTTTTTAGTTATGAAACGCTGATTAAAATTTTTTTAGCGTCTGTATTGACAAAAATTTTTCCTTGGAGAAACCACATTGCTAATCTATCGTATCCTAAAATGTTTTAACCATTTTGTGTTGACCTTTGATCAGGGTTGGTGAAACAGCGAGGCTTTGGGGTCTTCAACTTCACTTTTAAAAGTGTGTGGGCTTTCGGTATTGTTGGAAAGGGAAAATTATTCACATAAAGTGCAGCAGGTTTATAAAACATACATCAAATGATATGTAAAAAGCATGATGAACAATGCAATGAGCATTACGAGTGCCAAATTTTTTGAAATCTCTACATTAAAATGTGTTACTCAACAAGTCTTAGCTATTCGACAGAATGATAAAATTTTTGAATAAATTTTCTTGGTCTGCATGCATTTGATGCTACCAACAATAAGTTGCTTTTTTATGCATTAAGTGATGTTAGACAAGAAAATGGTGCGTGGACAAAGTTACGATGGTGCCGCTTTTATCTCAGGATATCTAAGTGCGTTGCCAAACTATTTAAAGATGATGTCAATGGAACAATTTTTATACATTGTTACATACATTGGCTCAACCATGTTCTTCAAGAAAGCTTGTAAACAAGTTAGATGTATGAACGAGGGACAGAAGCTGAGCCAGCTGCTTCCAAGAGACTGGTAATGTTTAAAAAATTACAATATGATATACTTGATAAGAATGACAAGCAAATCAATTTAAGAATTTTTTTCGAATTGATAAAATTATGTGCCGATTCAACTCCATATTTTTCTTTTTTTATACAACTTTAACATGGAGTTGAAACTTTTTATATATTTTATATCGTTGCGAACAAAATAGCGCTTGAACCGAAACTGATATAAAAATAATTTTAGCACTTGCTTGAAAATCAAAAAGTGAAAAAAAAACTCTTTTTTCTGATAAAACCGCACACTCGATTAACTACTTAGTTTAGTTTTTCGCAAGTGACTAAGCGCCTATCTTTATCTAATTAACTTAGTGTTAATTCTGGTTTAATTAAAAATGAACTATAATGTTGTTTGTTAACATAATCATCTCAATAAAATCATTTCTTACTCATTAAAAACCAATTATTTCTCAATATAATCATCACTTATTACAAACAAATTATTAATTTGACTTGTTTCTATTAGATATTGTATCCTTTAAACCTGATATCTATATGATCACAGAAACTTGGTTTAATGAAAACTCAGTTACACATGTAAATGGTTATCAAATAATCCATAATAATAGATCAAATAGTCGTTCAGTTAAAACACATGGAGGTGGTGTTGCTATCTATGTAAAAGAAAGTTTTTTAGTTTACTCACCCAATATTAGTTTCACTAAAAACAACGACATTGAAACATACTTAGTGTATTTTGAGTATAAAAGATTCAAATTTTATTTGGTTGTATTTATCGGCCACCTGATGCATCTGAAGAAATAAATAACTGTATCTGTAAAAGAGTAGAAGCAGCTAAGAATAAAATTGATCACAATAGGTACTCTGGTTTACTTATTTCAGGAGATTTTAATTATCCAAATATAATATGAAAAAAAAACAATGTTCAAAACATGAAAAAATATGATAAATACTCTACCAAATTTGTTGAATATATAAATGACAACTACTTACATCAAGCAGTTATATCACCTACATATAATGCAGATTTAATTAATGGTAATATCTTAGATTTAATTTTAACAGAAACACCTGAACGTATAAATAAAATTCATCATAACCCAACTTTAGGCAACACTAGAAATGGACACCAAATACTTAGCTGGAAATATTTTGTAAAAAACACCACTAAAAATGAAATGTCAAGTTTAGGGAAATCTGGATTTAACTATAAACTTGGTAATTACATAGTCATAAATAAAGCTATTAATGAAAATGATTGGGAAAGTCTTTTTGGAAAAAATAGTATTAATGAGTGCTATGAAATATTCCTAAATATCTATAATGAATTATTCTACAAATACATTCCTAAAAAAACTATATACTTCAATAACAAATTACAGCCCAAACCTTGGATTGATAGAGAAGCAAAAAAAGCAATAAGAAACAAAACAAGTTTATGGCACAAACTATTATCTAATGGTTTTAAATGTGACAAGCTAAAAGTCCAATATTTTTTAATCAACAAAACAATAAAAAATCTAGTTAAATCAAGAAGAATAAATTATAAAAAAAAATAGCTGAGTCATCAAAAGAAAATCCAAAACTATTTTATGCATATGTTAATTCAAACAGAAAAATAAAATTAGGCATTAAAATATTAACAGATAAAAATGGTTCTTTACAAATAAATCGTGATAATATTGCTTATATCCTCAATGAAAACTTTCATTCAGTATTTGTTATAGAAGATCCAACAAATTTTCCTAACATTACAGTAAAAACAAGCAAGATTTTAGAATTAGATAGACTCAGTAATAACTCAAGACATCGTTAGAATTAAACTAAGTGAACTAAATGTCAATAAAGCATTAGAAGCAGATGGTGTAAGTTCGTATGTGTTAAAAAAATGTCGAAATAGTTTTTGCAAACCTCTAGAGTTACTATTCAAAAGATCCTTAAAAGAAGAACAAATTCCACTCATATGGAAAATGGCAAATGTAACACCACTATAAAAGAATGGAGATAAAAATGATCCTGCAAACTATAGACCAATTTCATTAACGTCAATACCATGCAAAATTCTTGAATCAATCTTAGGTGACAAAATAATGGATTACATGTTAACAAACAATTTATTAAATAGTAACCAACATGGCTTTCGAAAGAACAAAAGTTGTACTACTAATCTACTAGAAACACAAGATATTTTATTTGATGCTAATGAGCATGGCTGGTGTGTTGATATGTTGTATACAGATTTCTCAAAAGCTTTTGATAAAGTACCTCATATGCGATTGATGTTAAAGTTAAAATCATATGGTATTTATGGAGTAATTCTAAATTGGATAAAAATCCATGTATAACTTATTCAATGTTCGACGCTGAAACTCAACAGAATAATATCTTAGCAACATCAAAAGTAGAACGAGATTTAGGAGTAATGATGCAATCTAATTTAAAATGGACCAGTCATATTGATAAAGCTGTCGGAAAATCAAATCAAATGCTTGCTCTTATTAAACGAACTTTTAAATATTTTGACTCAAATATGGCAAAAAATTTATATACGACTTTTGTAAGACCCCATCTTGAGTTTGCAATCCAAGTATGGTGTCCTTTTCTGAAGCAAGACATTTTAAAGTTAGAAAAAGTACAGAGAAGGACAACAAACCTCGTACCAGCTTTTAAAAAAATGCCATATGAAAAAAGACTACAGTTATTGAAATTAACAACTCTAGAAGAGCGTCGTTTAAGAGGAGATCTTATTTTTCAATATAAAATACAGAACGGTTATGAGGAAATAAACTGGATAAACGACTCATTATCTAAAGTTCAATTGAAACCTTACAATTTTTGTAGTCATAACCAAAAGTTAACAAAGGCATACTGTAAGAGTAATGCTAGATAAAATTTCTTTTCGTGTAGAGTCGTAAATGCTTGGAATGGTTTACCACCACATATTGTCAAATCAATAACAATTGACCAATTCAAAAATTAACTTGATAAATCAGATTATTGCAAAAATTATTTATTAAATACTAAATAATATTTATATACATTGAAAAGTAAACAATGCTACTTTTAAAACATTTATAGCTGTTATAGCACAACATCTTCTGTTATTGTGCTCCACAATTCATCAATTGTCACAGTGTACATTATTATTATTACTACTCATTCAGTTCAAATTTAACTCACTTACTTTATTGAAATGTCAATTTAAAAAACAAAAGCATACAAGAAAGACGATATACTAGCCACATTTACCAATATGAATGAAAGTAAAACATTGCTGAGAAAAGCTGCATTTAAACAGGGCGTTCTAAACGCTCAAAGTTTGCAAAAATAACAACTACAAAGGCTTACATGGCTCAGGTACAACAACAGTACTCTCAAATGAAACAGAAAGATTTATAGTGCATGCGTTCCAATTACTTGGTGACTGGAGTTATGGTTTACCCCAAATTGAATTCTAGAATTTGTATGTGGCTGCACTTATTCAAAAATGGCAAGCCTGGTAAAGACTGGTTTTATGCCTTTATGAAGAGATGGTCAAAAAAATTTCAACAAGAAAAGCGGGTAACTTAGCATTTAAAAGAGCCACTATTTTGTACGCCAGAAATAATTGATCGTTATTTTGAATGCGCTGCCAAGCAATATCAACAGACTGATATAACTTCTGGGTCGCATATTTGGAATTGTGATAAAACAGGTTTTTCGGATGGTCAAGGCAAAGCAACCGTAGTGTGTCGAAAAGGGACAAGACGTTCATTTAACTTACTGGTATTAATGAAAAAATTCATTGTACTTTAAACAATTGCTGCAACGCTGATGGGCATTTTGTATCACCATTTGTGATATACAAAGCCAAAAGAAACTTTCGCCCTGACTGGGCAAGAGGTAGTCCAGTTGGCAGCAAATACTCAATTTCAAAATCGGGCTAGATGGAGTACGATACATTTATTGAATGGCTGAAAGAAGTATTTATAGCCGAAACTAAGTATATTGGTGTAATTCATATTTTAGTATTAGATGAGTTTACAACTCACATAACTTTGAAGCGGTATTGCTGTGCAAAAAACACAATATAATCTTGATTTTTCTACCAGAGCATTCTTCACATATTCTACAACCATTGGATAGAGATGTCTGTTGTCATGTCAAACAAGCATGGAAAGATATTCTAACAAAGTATTACAAACACTCAAAATGTAATAGTTTAGATAAACAAAAATTTCCACCGTTGCTCAAACTGCTGTACGAGAGTGGTGAATGCTTTACACGCTTGCATTCAATCTCTGGTTTCCAATACACTGGCTTATTTCCACTTAATAAAAACAACATAAATCTTAAGGCATTAGCAATTACACAAACATTTAATTGACCTTCATCAACTTAAACAGCCTCCACAGCAGTAGCGTAGCTAAAAGTTTCGGACTCATAGGCAAGATCCCCTGATGGTCCCCCTTAAGGTCAATTTATTTTATAAAAAAAAGTAAATTCAGTAAATATATTATAAACTCAGTAGTTTATTATTATTACAGAAAAGAACACAGGATGAAAAACACTTACGAAGTACATAATATTAAAAAACATTTTTTTCTAGCTTTTGCATTTGCAAAGATATTCACAACTTCTTTAACATCCATTGTTGACGCTGTTTTATGCTCTATGGCGAGTAATGCAAGATGATGTAGTCTGCTTTGAGTGGTTGTATTTCTCTTGTAATCTTTAATTATTTTTAATTTATTAAAACTTCTCTCCACACTTGCAACCGTTATGGGTAATGTGAAAAATAAAAGAACTGTCGTGTAAATTTCGGACAAATCACTTTCCAATACACTTTATTTGGTTGTCATTATTTCAGCTAGCTGTTTAATTGACATTGAGTGGTTTAAATCTAATTTTGATAATGTGGTAAGTTGGACAAATTGATTAGCTAGGTTGGATGTAAATACTTCTGGATATTTGCTGCATCACAAGCTTTTACCATATTTTGTTCAGTGAAGTGTATCACAAGCTTTTACCATATTTTATTGCGACATCGTTAATATATTCTAAGGTTCAAGAAATGCAAAATAATGGTTGGTAGTTCTCATTCCGGTGAAACGTTTATTGATTTGGACAATTATTTTCTCCAATGCATAATAAAAAACATTTACCTTGATATTTCTTCACTATTACTAAAACGGTAATCTAATGACAATTCATCAAAATGACGTTTAACAAATCTTCGTCGTTTACACGTAAAACGCGGATCAACTTTCCACAAGTTTGCTAGCACTTTAGCTTCTATTTTAAATTCTTCATAAGAGTCTCGAAATATTTTTAGTTTATTATTTAAACTTTCTAATGCAGAAACTGCCGTACTTAAATCCACATCTTTTTTTTGTAAAATTGTAGATACATAATTGATTTCAGTCATGATTTTGAATAAAAATACAGTAATAAATACAAACTCAAAATTTTCGATTTGTTTTTTAATATTGGCTGCTTTATTTCTTTCATCCACCTTATTTGATTGCAGTATTATTTTTGTAACCGCTTTTAAAATTTCAACGAAACGAACTTTAATACCGCCTATAGATTGTATTCTCCCTTACCAACGCGTAGGGTTAGGTTTTTTTTAAAATGTTTTTTCCAATTCCCCAAAAAACTGTGACAGCAGATCCCACCGATTGATACTGTTTCCAAAGAAAGAATATATATTTTGAAGTGTGGTATAAAATGACATTACATCATGGCAGCCAGATACGCTATCATTAACAACTAAATTCAAGTTGTGACTGTTACAGTGGACATATTCAGCACTTGGTTGCATTTGTTTAATTTTAGACTGTGGTCTTTTGTAAATTCTACTCATAACATTGGCACCATCATAACCTTGACCATAGCACTTTTCAATTGGAATATTTAATTCACTAAGTATACGCAGAACCTCATCATTAATTTCTTAGGCTGAATGATCTGTTAATTCAAAAAATCCTAAGGTTTCAATAATATTAAAATGTGTCGCTTTTTCGTTTTCACTGCGATTTATGTGTACATGTTTTATAACAATGCTCAATTGATCTTTCTTAGTGATATCTTGTGTCGTATCTAACATTAAAGAATAAAATAGTGATGTATTGATTTTCGTAGTAAGCTCTTCTAATAATCTTACTCCCAAAATTGTTATTAATTCATTTTGTATATCTGGACTCAGATAAGTAATGGATCCGGAAGGCATTGAAATAAATTGTTTCATCACATCATCATAATGAGCAAGTAGTTCTACTTGCGACAGAAAATTTCCGTTATAATCTCCTGTAAATCCTTCTCGATGACCGCGAAAGGCTAAAGAATTTTTGGCGAGCATAAGCGTTATACGAATTAAACGCTCTAATGCCATTTTTCAAAAGGATACTTTATAACGTAACTGTTCCTCCTGTGTTTCATCAATTGTCTGATTAGTTTCCCATAGCTCATATACTGCACAAGCATTAACATGAGCTTGTGAAGAGGTATGAGAACTTATACGTGTAGATAAATTTTTCCAATCTTTCAGACCAGTTTTCCATTGGCTATTTTGATTCTAAAAAAACCAGCATGGCTCACAATAGACAGCATCTAAAAGTATGGAATAACATAGACAATTATGTGGAACTGGACCATATTTAAATGTGTAGTAATAATAAGTTCCACTAAAACTCCTGTTCTGTTAATTATAATCTTTGGGAAACGGTCCTTTTGGCCGATGCGGTGGAATACGTACTAATAATCGTTTTTCGCTATCAGATATAATTTGATTTAAATATTTACTCAAATCATTAGTTAGTGCCATAGGGTGAATATTAGTTTTTACTGCTGTTTCTTTATTTGCTCCTTCAATTTGTATTGGATTTTCAGTAGCAGTATCAGTAGTTTGCGATTCTTCAGTTTTCGGAAACTCATTTATATCCGCAGAGCCTATATTATCAGATCGGTGAATTTCATTTTTACTTTTTTTAAAAAATATATCGAGCTTGGGCAAATTTTGCAATTCTTTTTCTTTTTCCTTTCTAATTTTACGCTTTTCAGCGCCACTTTTAACTTTAGATGTAGATTCCACCATGATAAAAAAGGGTCTTACTCTTATAAATTCCAAAAACTGTGAAATCAATATACATAAAATTTTTATTATTTTTTGAATTAATTTTTTACTCCTAAAAAATAAATACATAAATTTTATAAATGTCAGAAACACGTATTGTTGAGGCAATCCAATAAATTAATTAAGTTCAAACAATGTTCTTGACGTTAACACATTGGTATATGTTGACATAATGATCCATTTTAAAGACCTCTAAATATTATATATATTAAACCCGTTTTTTAAAACGGGCTAGCACATTAGTAATATATTAAAAATGAAATAATGCGATAGTGCTTGCTTACCTTCGGTAATAAGAAAAAAATATATATGTATATTAATATACATATGACTAAATAAACAACGTAGTTCACAAATATAAAAAACGATGAAAGAAGTTCACAAATATAAAAAACGATGACTTAATTAAACACAAATCTGTACTCTTTAAAGATTCTTATTGAACTACAATAGTTTATAAATATTTTAGCGCAAAATATTACAAACATTACTTAGATAACAAAAATTCAAATTAAAAAAAAAAACTTGCCTGCTCTATTGCAAATTTCAACATCTCAATTTCAATTTTTGAATTTTGAGTAATGTCGACGTTTGGGCCCCTTTTTCGACGGGCCCTTAGGCTGTGCCTACTCTTGCTATAGGGTAGCTATGCGCCTGCTCCACAGCACCTACACCATTTTGCTCAGATACAGCTTCATCATCTTCAACAGCCGCCGCCACACCTACTCCAACTACATACCAGTTACCATCTTTCTCAACTACACCAGCTTCAAGTTTTGATAGGTATCAAGCATGTGTTGAGCGTTGCGAAACCAGTATCGAGATAGAGTTGAAGAAGTTTTTTCAAGCCAGAAATCAATCGCATGTTAAAGTATCGAAGCAGTGCAACCTGTAAAAACTTGGCGGAAAATGTTTACTGAAAAAAATGTGATCGAGTTCCTCAAACAAAATGATAAAGAAAATGTAACAAAGGAAGCCATGAAAGTTGCTAAACTTAACGCAAAGCGTAGACTCTCTCTTTTTTTTAACATATATTTATAATTATTTTAGGTAGTTTTTTTTAAACCTATCTAATAAAAAATTAAATAAATAAAAAAGTTATTTAATTTTTATTGATAAGTGTGCGGTTTGACCCGGTTTTACTCTATTACTCTGAATAATCACAAATGGGACATGATGAAATATTACCGAGCCCGGTATTACGAGGTACTTGACGTTATAGGAAGTCAATTAAATCAACGTTTTCCAGAAAGCAAAGATATTATTGTTCACTGCAAATGGTGATACAGAGATAAAAGCTTTGTTATTATAAATGTTTTTTATAAAAATGATATAGTTTATAATAAATTACAAGCTGAACTCTTTCTGTTTAAATCCATTAAGGAAACTTATAATTTTAGATGTAAAATGAACATTAAACAGGTAACATCTATCACAAATTGATATGTTAAACGAAATTAAATGTTTTATGTTTTCTGAAATATCAAAACCTCTCAAAATATACATGGCGATATTATTGACAACCTGCACAGCCGAACAATTTTTCTCTCATCTAAGAATGATGAAGTCCTTTAGTCGATCTACTCAAAAGCGATATCTTATACTTCTTCAATTTTATAAATTGAATACCGCGGTATTAGATTCAAATGCTATAGCAAAGATATAATAAATTGAAAAGTAAAGACAGTAGAATTTCATACTAAATTCTTTTTAGATTGTAAAACGTAAATTGTTTTTAGATTGTAATATATTCTTTTAATTTTAGTCTGCGTTAGTTAAATAATTTGATATGACGTTAAATTTTAGTGAAATATAGTTATAGTTGATATTATATTTTATTAAAAATAGATACGTGTGGTTTTCTTTTAAGATTAACTGAAAATTGAAATTGGTTTTATATGATATAGTATCTATTTTTAATAAAATATAATATCAACTATAATCATATTTAATATGATTATAGTTGATATTATATTTTATTAAAAATAGATACGTGTGGTTTTCTTTTAAGATTAACTGAAAATTGAAGTTCACGCCTTCTTCCGTACCAATGTCGCTTTTTGGGCTAGAGCTGGCGTCGAACCTAGGACCTCTGGGTTCTGAGCCAGAACTCTAGCCACTGCGCCACGGCTGCTCCTTGTTATATATTATTTCCTTTCACCAGCCCTGGCTTTGATAAATGGATTTTTTTTTTAACTTTTACCATTGCTTTTTCAGTGTTAAGCTATTGCACTTAAAAAACTCTCACCGAAATACTTAGCAATGCCGAAATTATTTATAAATGTAATTAAATACGATACCGAGTACTAAAATTTAATCAAACTTCGTTTAAAATTTTATTGATTTAAGTTCTTCTTTTATTTAAAATTTCTTTAAATATTTTTGCAATAGCAATAAACTAAAAACAAACAAATAATTATGATAATGTAAATAATGTAAAATATATGAAATAAAAAAATATAATTCACTTAACAAACAACGCAAATTATTATTTATTAATTACGTTACTTAAAACTTACGTTACTTAAAACTACTTACGTTAAGTAAAAAAAAAAAAGTTTATGTTTCTTTTGGAAATATTAATAAAATAATATCATATAAATATTATAATAATATAAATCATTTTATAAAAAAATATTTATAAACTACTTTAAAACATCAGATAATACGAATTCTCTCCATATTTATTAACACAAATAGAACTGTTAGTTTTTTGCGTTCTTTTTTTTTCTGAAAATATCTTCTATTTTTAAACAAAAATTTAAAAAATTGAAGTTTTTAAAATTTGTAAATGGGAGAAATTTTCAAATCGCAAACTTTAGACAAATAATTCAACTTTTATAACGAAGAGTAAATTTTTCCAAAATTAAAAAACCTTTACTTTATTTCCAACCATTTTTAAATTTTCTGTAGATTAAAAATATTCTTTATTAATCAGAATTGAAGTTATTCAAAAAACAGTCGCTGATATTATATAGAATTTTACAAACTATATCATTAACACGATTTGATAATAAACAATATCATTATATAAACTTATTAAAATTATGAACAAATCTTCTACCATCCGATTCGTTCTTTAGTTTTTTACAAAGTTTCCCAACGTTCTAATACATGTTCTTTTTTTTTTTTTTCTCCTTCGCTGTTTATATAAAAATAAAATAATAAAATTACAATGAAACTTTTACGTTACACAAAAAATATATATAAAACAGACAGGGGCTCAAAGAAGATACGGATGACTGGTGTCACCACAATCTTTTCATAGAGCCCCTTTACAATAACATTTAAAGCCCATATGGCTTTAGTAAATTTACAATAAAATATTTTTTCTGAAATATACTACGTGAAGAATAAAACTCAATAACATAATTTACAATAACATTTAATAACATTTAAAGCCCACATAACTTTAGTAAATTTACAATAAAATATTTTTTCTGAAAAATACTACGTGAAGAATAAAACTCAATAACATAATTGAACCTGTCATTTCGAAAAGGATATAAGTCCAAAACTTTTAACAGTTCGTTTATAAGTTTGAATTAAAAATTTCTGTATGATTTGTGTTTTTTTTATAAAAAATAAAAAAATACATAGGTTATATACGTTCTTTATTTATCTACTTCTATGTTTAATTTCTTTAGCAACCTAGACATTTTAATAAAAATTATATTTTTTTGATTTTGAAAAGTTTTAGTAAATGGACTTGTGCCTTTTTCGAAATTACAGGTTCAATTTACAATAACATTTAATAACATTTAAAGCCCACATGACTTGAGTAAATTTATAATAAAATATTTTTTCTGAAAAATGCTAGGTGAAGAATAAAAATTCATATATACATCCTCATATGTACACACACACATACACAAACACATATACAAACATACATATATTTTAATTTTTAATAATATTCTAATACATTATGTATAATCTATAAATAATGGTCCTGTAATAATAGATGTTTTTAATAACTTGTGGCTGTGAAAATAGGCTTTTTTTTGAACATGTAACGCAGAACAGCTTATCAGTATAACATTTTAGTTCATGATATAGATCTTTCTAGATTAGTTAATTACTAGTTAAAAATTTTAAAATTATTTCTTAAATATTTTAAAAAACAACAAAACTTTGATTTGTTATTATAAACTATATTGAGATTTTCTTCCCAAAAAAAAAAAAATGTTAACAAAAATTATAAAAAATAGTCTAAACTATTATAACATAACATTCAAAAATACACTCAATAGAGGTACATATCAAATGTTACAAACAAATAATTAACTGTACCCCTAGTATTTTATGCCAAGAAAGTTAGACCTAACTCGTGCATTTTGCTATCTTTGTTTCTGGCTTCAATAGCACTCTCAGACGAAGAACCTGATTGAAGGATACTCAAAATATCTAATAAAAGAAGCACCTTATTTATATCGTTGGTATACAAGGGAAATGCACTAATTCTATTTTTAGCAGTATGGAGTTCTTTATAACACTATTTAGTATCTAAATTCTCTATTGTTTGATATACCACACAAATTTAATAAATTAATGCGTTGTTAAGATTTTTTATTTCAACTATTACACAAAATCTTATTATTTTAACTATTACAAACCACTAATGTTATATATGGGCAATTCCACGGCGGAAATTGAAAAAGTAGTCAAATTTTAAACTCTTTTTTGTCAGTTTTTAACAAATGAATATTGATGTAGACACATGAAAGTTTATTTAAAATATGCCTTAGTTCTAAAATAAATGTATTTAAGTCATTTTAATGGTTCCGAAAGTTACTGTTTTTCTCATTGATGCATGTTAAAAAAGTACCACTGTAAAATGTTATTTTACCCATGATTTTTTTTTGTATATTCCGAAATATTTAAAAGTGATAATGGAGCTAAGATGTTCAATTTCTTGTTGGTCAGATTTTTTTCTTTAAAAAATAAATATATTTCAAAATAATAAAATAACTTTTGCAATTTTCATGTAACGTAAGTTAACAAAAACACGATCAAGTTTTGTTTTTTCTAAAATTTAATTTGAAAAATTAAATTTTGTAATATTATATGTGAAAGAATATTAAATCTTATATTTATACATTAAGATTTTTGAATAACGATGCTTAGTTAAGGCACATTTTAATTTCGAATTTGTGTAACGTAAGTTAAAACTACATTTATTTACAAAAGTTTTAGCGCTTTTTTCGTAAAATTTTTTAACATAAAAAAAAACGTTTTTCATCGCAACTCCCAAGGGGTTTGAAAAAAACAAAAAACTTTTAAAGTTACGGTTGTTTATAAAGACGAAAACTATTTTACATCGCAATTCCCTAAAGGTTTCTTTCTTTTCTTTATACGTCAAAAAGTTTTGATTAATTAAAAGTTATTCAAGCAAAACTTAGCAAAATTTGCTTTGCAATTTAAAATGGCTAAAAGTTCTAAACAGAGAGTTAAAAATGACTTAAATACATTTATTTTAGAACTAAGGCATATTTTAAATAAACTTTCATGTGTCTACATCAATATTCATTTGTTAAAAGCTGACAAAAAAGAGTTTAAAATTTGACTACTTTTTCAGTTTCCGCCGTGGAATTGCCCATATATAACATTAGTGGTTTGTAATAGTTAAAATAATAAGATTTTGTGTTATTGTTGAAATAAAAAATCTTAAAAACGCATTAATTTATTAAATTTGTGTGGTATATCAAACTTATCAAGCTGCTTATCGCCAGCTTGATTCCGAATGGAAAAAATATATGAATGCTGATCACCAAAAAGCACATCGTCAACGAGTGAAACAACATCCGGAAAAAAAAATGAAAGAAAGAGAAAAAATAAAGGAAAGAGTCCGAAAGTATCGAATCAAAAAGAAAGATTCTGCATAAACAGTTAATTTTTCTACCATTATGAGTGTTCAAACAAAAGGGAAATTGCTCAAGAAAGTCCAAAAATCATTGCCCAAATATCCCGCACAACGTTACGAAGTCGTTGCCACATTGCTGAATGGATCATTCAACAAAGAAACTACTCTTCCATTAAATAGCGTGAATAATCCAGCTTTAACTGAAGTAGAAATAAAATTAAAAAGGTTCTACTGCGAAGATGACATTAGTTGACTGGCTCCAAATGTTAGGGACTTTGTATCAGTAATTAAAAATGGAAAGAAGATTAAGATCCAAGTTCGTCACCTTCGTTTAACCATGAAAGAATCATACCAGCTTTTTAAACATGATATCAAGAATGGATTAAGCAGGTTTTGTGAACTACGACCAGTAAACGTTCGATCTATCGCAAATTTGCCTCATAATGTATGCGTTTGTACTTACCACGAAAATATGCGATTTGCTTTGGATTCCTTGGTGAAAGTTGATCGTTTACTGTTGTCTAACATTAAAATTGGGAAAGATATGTCTCAAAATTTTGTTTGTAAGGACTCATTAAATGATTGTTTCTACAACAAATGCAACAAATGCAAAGATCTTAAGTTTTTCCAGCAATTCCTGGCCACCATTGCTGGAAAAACTTAAGATCACCCTTAACTTTGAAACAAGTTGGTACCAATGGCAGAAACCAAATGAAAAGCGTTACGCTGTAATCAAAAAAGTTAAAAAGTTTGGAAGTGGTAAAGAATTGATTGCTCATATTATGAGTATGAGAGAAAAATTCACAACTCATGCCAATATCAAGGGTAATCTAAATATTTTAAAATAAGCATTACTAAATCCATGAATCCATCATTGAATGTTGCTACTATTCAGGTTGACTATGCAGAAAATTTTAAGTGTTTTAGTCAGAATGAGCCTCAATCAGCACACTATGGCTAAAATCAAATTTCTCTTTTAACTGCAGCTATCTGGCAAAAAATCTTAAAACTTTCACCATTGCATTTGACTCTCTGGATCACACAAAGACCTCCTTAATTGCAAATTTGGATATGTTATTGGAGTTTATTTCATTTAATACCCAAGAAATTCACATTTTTAGCGATAATGCTACATCGCAGTTTAAAGATAAAGTCGTGATGAGCGCAATAATGCACTTTGATAAGAAATTTAACAGAATAATATTTTGGCATTTTTTTGCAGCAATGCACGGCAAAGGAGTTGTCGATGGCGTTGGGGCTACTGTAAAGCGTTTGGCAACCAACAGAGTAAAGTCTGGAAAAATTGAAATCCAATCAGCTAATGATTTTGTGAATGCTATTCAATACATAAATGTCAAAGTTCTATATTTGTCAGAGGAAGAAAAGTCAGCGCGCAATTGTGCACTCAAACTCATCTCAAATTATCCAGCAAGCCAAAAAAGTGAAAGATATCTCTAAATCCCACTACTTTTATGTGGGTAAGAGCCAGATCATAGCGGAAAAAACTTCACTGTGACGTATTTAGTATTTAAAACAAAAAAAACCATTTTTATTTTAAATTATATTCTTATTCACTTTATATTTTTGTTTTCCTAAAACAAATGGTTTGTAAATGGAATTAAGGGGGCGTCCATAAAGTATGTCACCCAATATTTGTCAATTTTAACCCCTGCCTCCTGTCACAAACGATCAGATATACATGCACCCTTCTCTCATTAAAATTATGTCGCATATTTCAGCACCCCCCCAAAAAAAAATAACACAAAACAACCAACAGCAAACAAACCTTTTTTCACGTTCTTGAAACTAAATGAAATTAAATATTTTGATTCTATCCACTTTGGTGTTTTCAAAATTGTTCGAGCAGTTTTAGCGTCAAAATCTTTTTAAAAGATTTGAATGTAATCTCGCCAGCCGAATAAACAAGAGGGGACGTTTATTATTTTTTAATTTTTTTCCGAATCCTCGGAGCTTATTAGGACCTACCCCCCTCCCCCGCCCTTTAATAATTTTGAAGCAATATAAAATATTTTCTTATTTTTGTACTTTGAGAAAAAATTTCTCTCAATATTAGATGAAAATATGAACAACCAACCAATAAAAATATTTTAAGCTTTTTAAAACTTTGACCCTCCCGTTTTATTAAACGTTATTATTAAAGTTTATTAGATTTTAGAAAAATTTCCGACTCTCCCGTTTATTAAGACCCCCACCCCCTCCCGTTTATTCAGCAGGGGAGAGTAAATAGTTAGCAGCATTGTAAAAAATTAAGCCGGTGACGCGAAATAGATTAGCTCCCCAAAAAGATAACTCCCGGTTAAAACATTTTAACTCCCCGGTTAATCTATTTCGAAATAAATTAACTCCGGGAGTTAAATTATTTTAAAATATAGCGAAATGGATTAACCAGGGGCTTAAGTATTTCTAACCCCCACTGAAATAAATTAACCCCCTATAATACGCGTTTTAAATAATTTAACTTATAATTATATCTACAAAATTGTGTAAGTATTCTAATTTAAAATGTTTTTAAAATATATTTAGTATTGTATATATTAAAATATATATTATATAACTATTTAATGAGCGTTGAATAAAATTACTTTATAACTGTTTATTTTTGACAAGCCTTTATATTATATATAAAGAGGAGATCAAAACAATAGTATTAGTAGAATAATAGTATTAGTAGAAGTTCGTGCAATATTATAACTATTGTTTTGATACTAATACTTCAAAACCATTCTCTTTTGCTACTAATATTGTCTAAGGTTATAGAGTTTATATCTATACTATAGTATAGTATTGTATAGTAACTATACTATACTCTCTCTCTCTCTCTCTCTCTCTCTCTCTCTCTCTCTCTCTCTCTCTCTCTCTCTCTCTCTCTCTCTCTTTCTCTGTATATATATAATATATATATATATATATATATATATATATATATATATATATATATATATATATATATATATATATATATATTGGTGTGTGTGTATATTAATATATACTAGTTAGCTATATAAACTCTATTATATATATATAAGTATATATATATATATATATATATATATATATATATATATATATATATATATATATATATATATATATATATATATATATATATATATATATATATACACATACATATAGATATATAGATACATATTGTATATTTATATATTGTTATTATATTTTTTCTTTGATAGAGAAAAAATTATTATTTTGTGCATTCAGTTACCTAAAATGGTTAGAAAATACAAACGTCTAACTCATCAACAATCCTGGGAAGAAAATTCAATGAAAGCAGCTATTGAATCAGAGTTAAAGAAGGAAATGGGGTATAAGAAGGCATTGTTAATGTTTTGTATTCCAACAACGACACTGCGAGACAGAATAAAAAGACTTCAGCAAGGGAGTTAAGAACTAAGTAGTTGTTCAGCAAAAGAACTTGGGAATTTTGAATCAGTTTTTAACCTTGAACAAGAGTAAGAGTTAGCTAAACACCTAATTTTTCTAGAGAGTTGCTTGTTTCCAGTTATAATGAAAGATTTGAGAGAATTGGCATTACAGCTAGCTGAAAAGAACAAGATGTCACATAGCTTTAACAAAAAAACAGGAATGGCAGGCTACCAGTGGGCAGAAAGCTTTTTAAAACACAATCCTGTTATTTCTTTGCTTATGCCAGAGGGAACTGCTGGAGCTAGATCAATAGGATTTAACCCATTGATCTAGTTCCAGAAGTTCCTGCAGATGAATAAAATTTTTGAACTATTGACTAAAAGCATAGATGAAAATAACATAACTCCAAATAATATATATAATGTTAACGAGATGGGAATTTCTTCAGTACCAAAAAAAGTGTCAAAAGTAATTGCTAAGATGGGTAAAAAACAAGTTGGAACTCTAACATCAGTTGAATGAGGGAAAATCATAACAATCAAAATATGTATGAGTGCCTCTGGTATATACGTGCCCCTTGATTATTTTCCCCCATGTTAAAGCTCCCAAGAATGTTAATATTATTGAAAAAGCTCCGCCGGGTACTATTGCATCATATCACCCTAGTGGTTGGATAATTTATTTCAAGAGGAGTTAATCTATTTCGAAATAGATTAACTCCCCGGGTAATGTTTTACGCAACGGGAGTTGATTTATTTATAGGGGTTATTTTATTTCATGACACCGACACATAAAAATTATAAGCGTAAGTAAAATTTTTGAATAACTGTAACATTTTCTTATTTGAATAACTCAATAAAAATTAATAAATTTGTCATACCAAATGTAATTTTTAAAGTTGCTCTTGCGCTTCGGAAAATAAGTGTTAACAATTTAAAAACTTAATATCAACAAAAAAATCTGTCAATAAAGAGTCATCAGTTATTGAAAATTACTTTTGTTAATTACTTTGAATGAATGAGTTTTAATACAACTGCCGTTCTTTTGTTACATAACTCTAAAAAATCTATCACGAAATAAGAAATAAAAAAATTCCACATTCCAATCGCAAGGTAACGTATGTGATGTAACATAAGTTAAAAACCTAGTATCAAGAAAACAAGTATATATTTCTTAGCCGGTCACCTCTGATAATTTTTTTTTTTATTATTGTATTGAATTCTCAACATCTTGTAAAAATTTCTAACACGATCCGCATTAATGGTTCGCAAATATTCGACCTAAAAGTCGCCCTCTTTTGGCCAGACACAAAACTTTTTAGCTTGTTTTATTCTTTAGACTGACAGCTTTCATAAAAATCAGCTAAAAATTGAATTTACAGTTTAAATATGCAAATATTTGATAAAGTTGTTGCGCGTGTAACGTAAGTTAAAAATGGAATTGCCATATAACAAAAAAGTCTGATCTTATCGTCAGAACTTATAAAAACGCAAATATATAAATACATGTATAAATATATATACAAAGTAAATACAATAAGACATCTCTTTTTAATACAAAAGAGAAAATACAACGGTCTACAATATATATATATATATATATATATATATATATATATATATATATATATATATATATATATATATATATTAGGGGTGATATATAAATCGATGCATACCTGCTTATTATATAAGCAGGATCCACAAGTGTGAAGTTGTAAATCACCTTCTTTTAGTTTATGCTCACTCTGCTTGATAAGTTGATTACCCTGTTTATTCAGATTTTTCTATTAACTGCTGTTCTTCCTCACGCCCTAATCTATATTTCAGGATCTTCTTTCTAATCTTTTATATATAAGTTGTTATTATTAAAAAACTTACGAATTGATTTAGAAAAGATATGAATTTATTTAGCATTATATATATATATATATATATATATATAAATATATATAAATAAATATATATATAATAATTTAATATTCATAGTTTATTTAACAATAATAATAACAACTTAATATATAAAACACATTATACTAACAAGAGATATTTACTTAGTTGGTTTTTGATGTTTTACAATTAAAAGCAACATTTTTCTTTTACCACAAATATCTATTAAATAAAAAGCTAGACTTTCAAATATTCTCACTGTGTAAACAGCATAAAGTCATAAAAACGTGGACTGCAAAAATATAGCACATGCAAATACATTTTTACTTGTGAAAATATGCCTTAGAGGAAAATCATCAAACAAAAGTTTGCTGAGGTTAAAAGAAAACCATTTTATAACATTAAACCACGCTTAACTTAGAAGTTATAACTTAAAGACTAGGAACAAGTGTACCGCTCCGCATCCAGTTTTGTTTTTTATAGTTATCAACTAACCGGTTGTTATAAAATCCACAACAATGAATTGATTTTATACCATGTTACAAAAGAGGTAGAATATTATTTCACTTCTAAAAAGTTTATTTATTGCAGAAAATTTAAAATAATTAAAAAACTAGCTACCTCTGTAGTAACATGGTCTAATTAATCCATCTTTGATTGATTGATTAGACCATGTTTAGTAGATTCATAAATTAGTAACATGGTCATTAACATAGTCTATTAACACGGTCAGTAACATGGTCATGTTGGACCATTAATATGGTCAGTAACAACAATTTAGCACTTCAATAATTAATAAGATTTAAAACAAAAAGGGATATTGAGAAGCATTAAGTATTGGACATTGAAGTCAAAGTCAAATAACAATAATTATCGTAAGTCGTGAAAATTACTAATTTATTTCATATTAAAAGACTAACTTATTTCATATTAAAAAACTAAAATTTTAAAGCAGCAAGTTAATCTAATCTCATGCTTTTTTGAGAATTCATTTGAGACGCTTCTATGGTGGATTCAATGCTTTTTGTAATAGGATTATACTTGATTATATTTGAGTTCGGTAAACCTCTTGCCCATTTCCTAAATTAAAAAGCAAACTTACAATACAAATAAATCTAAGCAATATAGTTTTAAATAAATTTTCAAGATACTTATCTAAACAAATATTTATTACATAAAAGAAGCCATTCAAATTTAAAATATCTTAGTATTTTGTAGGAATCTATGTTTAAATTGATATGTGTTGGACCTTAGTTTATCACAAAGACATCGAAAGCGTGGAAGGAATTCCATCGCAAAGACATCTAATGTGTCGAAATTTCAGTAAGAGACAGTTATTCTAATGCAACTTTATTAACTAACATTCATTTGTTTTTATTATTTTATTATTATGATTTTTAAGAAAGAAATCTTTTTTATTTCTGAAATCCTAATAGCAAAGAATAATTATAATATAGTATTTAAATATTTTTGGCTTTTTAATACAAAATTATGCAAGGGTAATTGTGTATTGTAGAGGCAATCTTATTTCACAAAAAAATACATATTTTCTCGAAGTTTTAAAAATTGTTTAGGAATGGAAATCAAGCATGTTAAGTAAGTTTTAAAAATATAATAATTTGGAACTTATTCAGATTTTGGAGCATTTCTGATCACTGTGACCCAGTTTAGGGTGGTTCTTAAAACAAATATTGAAAAATAAACATAAGATTTTAAAAAAACATTCATTTTCATTTTTTGATAAAATATTTATACATATTTTAAAGTTTTTATGCAACAAAATCAAAAAAAATTTTATAAAATAAATTTTGCTATTTGAGATTTTTATTGATAATGTTGAAGACCTGCCAAATGTTAAAGTGTCTTAAGCAATCGCTAAAAAATTTTAACAAAGAAAAATTTTTATAACTTTTTTCAGTATTTTAATATTATACAGCATATATTTAGGCAAGTTTTAGTAGACTTTTAAATATTGATATAAGAACTATATTATAATTTATACTTTATAAAAAGTACAAAAGATAAACAACAAGATATCTTGTACATAAAAAAAAAAAAAAAAAAAAAAAAAAATTATAATGAAAAAAAAAATCAATTTGACATCTAAAAAATTAAAAACTAATTACTTTATTTTTGATATTCTATAAAAATTTTCTATAAAATTTATATTTTTCAAAAATAATTGGCTTATATCAATTTATAAATATATATATATATATATATATATATATATATATATATATATATATATATATATATCACATTTGATTTTCTTGTTGAAGAAGGTCACACATAAATCAAAAAATTTAATTTAAAATACATGCGTATGGATAAAAATTCAAACAATTTTATGATCGTTATTTTTAAATTGATTTTTTTAATTGAAGAGTTATTATGCAGTTTATATACATTTAAAAATTTACTGTTACTCAATAACACTCAAAATTACAAATAAATATAAAATTACAAATTTAAATAACAACTCTTCAAACACGAAAAGCTACTGTACATATCAAAAAAAAATGTTGGGTAGTTTTCAGCTTAATTAAAGCATAATATAAAATTCTTATGTTTTTTTAGAAAAATTAATCTAATCTAGAGGATTTCTTTCTTTTTACAGATGTCACAAAGATCTTAAAGTTGCATGATTGCTCATTCTGCACAGAATTGTAACTTAAATTCTCTTTGTTTATTCTTCAACACTAACACTTGATATTCTTGGTGACTAATACGTCACCAACGTCATCATCACCATCAAAGTGCAGTAACCAGCTTTCTATTGTTGTGTTTTCTTCATTTCTAATTTTATTCTGAATATACCAGACTGTGAAGGTGTCTGAATGTTGATCCCATCTTGAGATAACTGTCGCCAAATAGTTACTGCTTTGATGGTTGAGAAATTTAAAGATGTTACTAATTTCGTTGCAGTTTTGGTTTTGCTGTACTTGTGGACTGTTTTTGCTGGCACTTGTTACTTTTGTTGAAGTAGGCTTTAAGGACATTTTTCTTTTTTTGGAAGGATATTTTTTGAAAAGCAGTTGTATAACCTTCCCAGTTGTAATACCCTTTCTTTCCTTTGCTAGGTTTTGTCCTTGCTTTCAATCTAATGATACAATATTTTGTCCTCGCTACAGAGCCATTCACCATATTTTTTGTAATGTCAAAAATATTCAATGAATCGTATTTTCTTTGCTTTACACATTTATTGTATGTCTTTAACACTATATACAGTTTAGCCCGTACAAATTGAATTGATAAATGTGGAAAACTTAATTTCTTTTGCCATAAACTTGTTACTTCTTTCTCAATTTGCCTAATGCGTTCTGTCTTCCATGATACTCCCAGGAACAGATAATGACCAACAATTTGGATTTTGAGTGGTATCCTTATATTCCAGTAATTGTTCTTCTAGTGGAACAGTATATAAAAATTTATTATTAATTAATAATAAATTTGAACTTATTCTATTATACTTAATTGGAATTAAAAAAAAAAATCTAAAATGCTACATTTTACAATTATTTTTTTTACTGCTAAAATAAAGCATTAGATAATCGGTATCATTTAAGTCGATACCGAGAAGAATGGTCTCATATCATATGGTATCATTTGTATACTAATGTCGATGCCATCAGTATTGATTTGATACCACATGATACCAAGAAGAATAGTCTCGTATGGTGTGGTATCACTTATATAATAATGTCGATACCACATGATACCCATAATAAAAATTGAAAAAAAAAATTTAAATATGACCTTTTGGATTTTTTATTCAAAAAAAAGGAAGATTGCTTTTAAGAGGCTAAGTTAATAATGTTAATGATGTTATAAGGGTCATAATGAATATATACTTGTTAAACACACAGAACAAAAAGTTAAGAACAAGTTGTTAAATACGCAGAACAAAAAGTTAAGAACAAGTTGTTAAATACGCAGAACGAAAAGTTAAGAACAAGTTGTTAAATACGCAGAACGAAAAGTTAAGAACAAGTTGTTAAATATGCAGAACGAAAAGTTAAGAACAAGTTGTTAAATACGCAGAACGAAAAGTTAAGATGAAGTTGTTAAATACGCAGAATAAAAAGTTAAGAACAAGTTGTTAAATACGCAGAACGAAATACCAGAAGAGAACTATGATACTATGTGAGATTTAATTAAAGTAAAAATACCAGATGAGAAATTAAATTACGGAAGCTATACCACACAATTAAATTAATGTTGCGATACCATATAGAACATTAAATGATAAATATGATTGATAAGATACCAAACAATCCTTGAGAATTTTTATTATACTATATGAGTCCATTAAATAGGAAAGAGTGGGGAGAAGTGGGACACAGGAGAAGTGGGACATCACCAAAATTCTAACTAGAAGAGGTCCCCAATCAATGTAGTCTAATGTAAACAATGAGATTTTCCCTTAATTAGTTAGCAAACATCGCTTTGTTATATTAAGTGTGGGAAAAACCACCTTTTTGATAAGTATCCCACCATTTTTGATAAGATTTTTTTAAAAGGTTAAGTGGGACAAAGACAATTAATCTCCTATTTCTACCATTTTTGTGCAAATATTTTTTAGAAATCTTTTAAATAGTTTAAATACTTCAATGAGGATTATGTGGTTTACGAATTTTAAGAAAGTGCTAATGTACAAAAGTGCTTAATGCACTTTTAACTGTATATAAATACATTGCCGGATAAACCAAAATCAAGCCTGTAGGCAAAATTATTAGATTTATTAAAAATATTTTAGAGAACTTTTTTAGTAAACTTTATATAACAGATTAATGAAAAGATGAATTTTTTAGTTTTGCAATTGATTTTTAACAAAAGTTTTTTCTTTGTCATTAATTTTTTAAATCTATCATAGAATGAACATTGATTAGAAATGATTAACTAGTTGATGAGTACCATAGATGGGGGTAACTAAAGTCTAGAGAGAAACTAAAGCCAGCATGGCAGGTGATTTTTAGATAATGATAGTTGCAACATCATTTAGAATTAACAGCTGATGTTGTATTCATCTAACAGGAGATTGTGCTTTCCAAATATTTGTTTTATTAAATTAAAGATTATTAAAAGATTAAAACCAATATCAAAGTAAGTAAAAAGTAAAACTATATATTTAGTCTAAAAAATGGATAAAAAAGTTACCTTGAATAACTTTTGCTATGAACAAGTCGCTTATAATCTTAAATTCTCATAACTCTCAACAAACATAACCTCAATTTATGTTTCATCGCACCTTTAAAAGTTATAACTTTTAAAGATGCGATGAAACACTATGTCCCAGCAAGTTAGGGGATTGAAGGGATTGAAAATACAATTCCGACAAATAATGATGATCCTAAACTGAATACGTCCAAAACACCTGATAAAAAAATAAAGGAAAACTGCAACAAACTAAAGATTTTGAAATATAATAAGAAACTTGCAAATGCGGACTCATTTTATGATACTGATGACTAGTATTCTTTAAGAGACTTAAAAAATACTGGTCTAGAGATGAATACTTTATAAAGATAAATACTTATAATGATTTTTAATGTGGTTTCAAATCAAATTTATTTACAATGCGGTATATACACAACTGATGTAATTTAATTTTTCGAGATGTAAGTATGTTTTTTCAATAAAATTACATTTACATGTTTCATACTTTTCCATTATGCAACAAAACCTCACAGCAAGGCCTTTACTTTTTATTTTTTCACTGTAAAATATGTGTGGAGTGTTGCTACATCGACTATCTTATAGCCTGCTCCTGGAAGGGAGCGTTGCTATATCGACTATTTTATAGTCTGTTGCTACAAGGAAGTGCTGCTACATTGACTTAGGGTTTGATTGGGGCAGACAGTCATCAAATAATAAAAAAAAAGAAAAGCTTTTCCGGTCTTTAAAACAATTTAAAAGATAAAAAACAACCTAAAACTGACCTGACGATCGTTAAATTACAAACGACCAAGCAAGAGTATATATATATATATATATATATATATATATATATATATATATATATATATATATATATATATATATATATATAAATATATCAATTTCGAGGGTTGATATATATATATATATATATATATATATATATATATATATATATATATATATATATATAAAAACGCAGATTTATTGGGTCGGCATTAGGTTGACAAAAAAAATTTGACACAAAGGGGTTATGTGGTAGTTTATTCCATCCGCTTGATTTATTCCATCCCACTGTGTAAAACTCAAATCAAGAATGCATTTTTATGTTATAACAGTTAGAAATGATTAAACATAGTTAGAAAATAGTTCTGTTTTTTAAGCAGTGGGATGGAATAAATCAGGCAGATGGAATAAACTACCACAGTTACCATAAAACACAGTAACGAAATTGACAATTATTTGTCGACCTCAAACACTTTAAGGTTGGCAGTTAGATTGGCATTGCTGAATGCCGACCCTAATTCCAAAGGTTATGTATATATATCAAAGCTTTATTGTTTTCAAAAAAATTGCTTTTTGATAATTTATAATTTGTCAGCCTTTACCCAAAAGTTGATATAACAAAAACTTGATACCCCTATATCAAAAATTCGACAACAAAACACCTATATATCAAAAAAATGGGTAAGACTAAACTTCACTTGGTATATACATTAATTCAATAATTTAAAAATATAACTATAAAATACAAAACTTTAATACTAAATACTTTACCTGACTTTATTTGTTGCATCACTGAATGACTCTGCAATAAAATATTTTGGTTGAAATTCTGTCAAAGAGTATTTGGTTGCAAATATTTCTTCAAGATCAAATGGAGCTTTTATGGATTTCTCAGAAAAGCAATACTGCAAAGAATTTTAAATTATAATTTATAAAATAAATGTTTTTAAAACAAATTTTATAAAAAGTTCTTACTTGAAGCTCTCCAATTGATGACAAAAGTCCAGCGCCATATGCTTTCAATTCATTATTCTGCAAGCATAATCCAAACTCTACTGTGAACATATATAACTAAAAAAATATTTTATATTATTATAACAAAATATAAGATATAACTTAATGCAACCTATAATATATTGTAATATGTTGTAATTATACAAAAATAAATAATATGCTGTGCTGTAATTTACATTGAAACATATTTTAAATAATTATTTTTCATGATTGGTGATAATAAAAAGCTGATTTGCAATACTTAAGACAAAACTTAATTCCTATATTTTTTATAATTTTTAAAACACATAATAGCATTATGTGTAAAAAAAGCTAATGCATTTATTTACTAATGTCTATTTAAATTTTAAAAAGTTTATTAAAATATATTGGTGTATTTAACAGTTTAAAATACATGTTATACAGTTAAATATTTTTCTTAATATTGATTTTTATTTCCTTAAATTTTTATTTTAATAATTTTACAATTTTTTTTCCAGAGACACAAAAATGCAAGTTTACACAAAAATTAAGTATAAATTTGAAACGAAAATTTGCAAATTCATGAAGTACCATAGTTCAGTTTAAACTGTGATGCAATATGCCACATGAGGCATATTGTATCATTTAATTTACCGTTGCCAGCTTTAAAATAGTTTCATCAGATGCGCCAAGAGAAGCCAATCCAATTTCCTAAATTAATTAAAACTTTTTATTTAGTTGTATAGGTATGCATATAAATATGCATATATATATATATATATATATATATATATATATATATATATATATATATATATATATATATATATATATATATATATATATGGGCAATTTCACCATTACTTACGGGACAACTTGATTTTTGTAATGTCGCATTTTTTAGATTTTTATTTTTTATTGTAACAGATTAAATGTTTATTTATTAATGAACCATCCCAAAATCATTTATTTGTTTTCCAGTTGTTGAACCTTTGTTCTTATTTAAAGTTTTGATTCACAACTTCAAAGAAGAACAAGAGTTCAACAACACCAAAAACTTTTGACTGAAAGCAAGTTAAACCAGTCTGCATTAGCTTTGCATAAAGTTAATTGTGATGAGAATATTGAATGGGATAGGGCAGAAACACTTAAAGTTGATGATAAAAAATTTGAAAAAAAGTCTGTGAAGCCTTGGAGATACAAAAACATCAATGTTCTCCAATGTACGGTGGTATAAATTTGGACAATGGACAATATGTTAAAACAAATTTTTGCACATCATTTTTGTCATACTTAAGTAAAAGAAGTCATTATAAAGCTGACGTCAAAATTTAAAAATTTTTTGTTGTTATTTAACGGTCACAATTTTTGTAATTATATTATATTATATGCTGATGATGCCGGTGCCTATAATCTGGTGAAAATTTTAAATAAATTAATTAGTATTGAGAGAACTCGTATTATATGATGTTTTAAATTAGTTTATATATATATACTCTCGCACAAGATGTCAACATTTAAATCATATATATATATATATATATATATATATATATATATATATATATATATATATATATATATATATATATATATATATATATATATATATATATATATATATATATACAGTCATAGACAAAAGTTTGTGACCACTGCGATTTTCGCTTATTTTTTAATGTATTCTACTCTGAATTGCTTTTGGGCTACTTTAGTGCTACATTTTTGTACCAATTTGTCAATTAGAGTCTAAAATTGATGTTTACATGTTTATTTTCAGATATAATTGAAATATTTTGGAACATTTTATATTATGGAGACCTTATTTGAAGCAGTACTAGTTAAAATGGTACGCGGTAAAGAACTGACATATGAAAAGCGAGCTCAGGTCGTTATTTGTACAAAGAGAACATTTCTATAAGACAGATAGCCAAAAAGCTCGGTATTTCACATTCCACTGTTGTAGCTACTGTAAAGAGAAATCAAGAGCTGAAAAGTTTTAAATCCTGTTCACGCACTGGGCGCCTAAGGTTACAAGCAACCGTATGGATAATGCAATAATAAAGGCAGCAAAAAAATCACTAAGAGCATCCTCAAGTGCCATTAGAGGCAAACTACCTGGATCACCATCCAAGAAACCAAACAGTCAGACAATACGCAGACGATTATTTGAAATCTTACCGATTAGCACGGAAGCTGAAGCTTTCACCAAAGAATATTTGTGATCGCATAGCGTTTTGTCAGAAGTACAGGCAGTGGACACCAGCCCAGTGGAAACAAGTGATGTTTTCAGATGAGACAACATTCATGCAATTCTACTCATTTTGTAGATATGTCAGACGCCCACCAAATCAGAGGCATAATCCAAAGTACGTTATACCAACAGTCAAACAGGCTCCAAAAGTTATGGTTTGGGGAGCAGTCTCTGGTAGCGGTCGTGCCGGCATTTGGATTATGCCTAAAAATACAACAATCAATGGTGCTGTTTACTTGAGTATACTGATGGATAAGCTGCCACCATTTGTACCAATACATGGCATCACTCATTTCCAGCATGATGGCGCACCTTGTCATGGTACCAAGGCTGTTAAGGACTGGCTGCGTTCTGAAAACATCCTGCTACTGGAACCTTGGCCAGGCAACAGTCCAGATCTCAATATTATTGAGAATTTTTGGACTGTAATGAAACAGAAGATTGCTGCACATAGCCCAAGTTCTAAAGATGACCTCATCAACTGGATTAAACGCGTGTGGGTGCAGGAGATTACGCCGGACTATTGCAAGAAACTGTGTGAATCAATGCCAGGACGTATTGAAAATATTCTCAAAAATAAAGGATTTCATTGTAAATACTAAAATATGAATAGACATGCTGTTTAACCTGTATAGTGCGAATAAACAATCTAAATATATATACTGATTTATAATTTACTACTTGTTTTTCTAAATTTTGAGTGTTTTTTGTAAAAAATTGCAGTGGTCGCAAACTTTTGTCCATGACTGTATATATATAGACAAAGTCTAAAAGCACATTGTAAATGTAATTAGATCTGCTTTATCTGCCAACCAAAACTCATTCTTACTTGGGTTCTTACCCAACAAAATGCATTATTTTACTGTATCTGTCTCTTTATGCTATAAAAACTTTTATCGATCCAGTTTTTTTCCTTGCACATTAAAAAAGCCTTAAAACTCTTCTACATGTTTTCTATTTTAATCCTTTTAATGTCTTCAGTTAACTATTTTCTAGTATTTTAATCTATCCTCTATTTTAAAGTAACTCATAACTTAATAGTGATTGCTTTCAATCATGTAAGAAGTAAAATAGAGTTTAAAAATATACAAATATAATACTGCTAGTCATACACTATTTTTGTATATAATTACGTCCTCGAGAGTTTTTGTTTCTGTATAAAAGTTGTAAATAGAATTAAATAAGAGTTAAAATAAAAGTAAACAAAGTTGTTGTATTAACAAGCTATTGGCGAAAGTTATTGGAAAATTTGATGGATTTGAAGATGTTGTAATGTGGCTGAAAAAAATCAAAATGGTGGGAGAGCAGCAAAAAAGATTCCATTGATCATTAGATTGTTTTTTGAAGGCAGTGCATTCGTATTATATGAGCAACTTGGGAGGAGCCAAAAAACCTCCATTGCGGATATTGAAAAAGCTCTATTAAATCCATTTGCAGTTGATGGTTTACTAGGCTTATGAGCTTTTCAGAGATTAGAGATGGAATGATAGTGAATTCGTCAATGTGTTTTTGGCCAGTTAGTGTCAATTTATGGGTTTGGCCAATATTGAAAGCGAAGAATTATTGTTAAGACTGTTCATAAATGGATTGCCAGGTGAAATTTCAAAGCAGCAATGAGCACAAGTGTAAATATTTGGGATCAGGTTACAGGATGCATTAAACCATGCAAGAGTACTCATGATGGCAAAAAAGAAGAGTTTGTTTCAACAACAATCTCTGGGTTCTATAAAAATATAAAGAAACTATCCACTACTGATTTTAACTGCTACAGTTATGGCAAGACTGGAAATGTTGCCCGAATCTGTTTTTCAAAGAAACAAATTGTTATTGATAGAATAAATATTAAATATTTCAGATGTAGAAAATCTGAACACATTGCAAGACTTTGATGGTATTATTGGTATGGATATCATTAATCGCTGTGGAGAAGTACACTTGTACAATGGAAAAATTGAATTTAAATTGTTTCAATTTACATAGAGAAACAAGCAGTTGGTATGAAGGACAATGATTTGACTCTTATTTTGATGGCACAGAGTGAACTGCTAAATATAAATGGAAACAAGGTCAACCACAACTGAGAAATCTCTCGTAGTGGTTGCTTGCAGCCTTGTTGGAAGCAAAGATGTAAAAAAAAAAAAGTATGACAAAAATGTACTTAAGTATGACAAAAATGATGTCCAAAAATTTGTTTTAACATATTGTCCATTGTCCAAATTTATACCACCGTAAATTGGAGAACATTGATGTTTTTGTATCTCCAAGGCTTCACAGACTTTTCTTTCAAATTTTTTATCCTCAACCTTAAGTGTTTCTGCCTTATCCCATTCAATATCCTCATCACAATTTACTTTATGCAAAGCTAATGCAGACTGGATTAACTTGCCTTCAGTCAAAAGTTTTTGGTGTTGTTGAACCCTTGTTCTTTTTTGTATATACATATGAATTAAATATATATATATATATATATATATATATATATATATATATATATATATATATTTATTTATATATGCATATGTATATACAGCCCTCGGAATCAGGAAAAACAAGGTCGGCAATATTTTGACAACCTTAAACTGTGTTAAGTTAGTATTTCTATTCTTTGTTTATATATATATATATATATATATTATATATATATATATATATATATATATATATATATATATATATATATATATATATATATATATATATATATATATATATATATATACAATACAACAAATAAAAAAATGTAAATTAATATTTGGGGGAGAGCAGCATAACTGGAAGAGCCCATTAATGGGATTAGGTAAGTTACTTAAAGAAAGGTTTAACTATACAATTTAATGCTTTTTAATGCTAATGAGATAATAACTTATGTTTTATTATAAACATTTTATACTATGCTGTAAGCACAACTTTATAGTGATATAAAAAATTAGTTCAAATTTTTTTAAATCTAGAACTATAAACTGGAACTATTTTATAGTATTCTTAATTGGTTGT
>NC_088929.1:38957500-38967500 GCF_038396675.1 Hydra vulgaris
TGCAAAATAATCTCCTATTTTGCTGAAAATATGAATATTTTATTATAAACAATATAAATAAACCCCTATGATAAGAAAAGTCCTAATCATTTTTCGCATATTGTTAAACATATCAAGAGAACCCAAACTTTTGACCGGTAGTGTAGATATATATATATATATATATATATATATATATATATATATATATATATATATATATATATATATATATATATATATATATATATATATATATATATATATATATATATATATATATATATATATATATATGCTTTCAGGCTACTTTATAATTTTTTTCTTCATTTAATTTCAATTTATGACAATTACTTTTATAGAAACAAAACAAAATTTATCTTCAAATGTTTTTCCTATTTTTTTAAATATTTTCAACAGTTTGTTTTTTTACCTAAACATATGTACTATATTACTCAAAAACTATAAAAATTCATTGAATGGTCACGCACTAGCAGTGAATGTCTGAGGGAAAAATGAAGTACATTAGAATAAAGGAGAATTGTTTTTAGAACAAAGCATATTTAGACAGTTGTCAAGACAAGAATAAAGACTAATAGAAGAATATTTAAAATATTTTTAATATTTAAAATGTACTCATATGATAACAAAAATATAACAGGCAATAATATAAGACCTAAACAATACTTAGAATAAAAATATATATATATATATATATATATATATATATATATATTATATATATATATATATATTATATATATATATATATAATATATACATATATATATATATATATATATATATATATATATATATATATATATATATATATTTATAATATATATATATATATATATATATATATATATATATATATATATATATATATACAGTCGACTCTTGATATCTCGAATAATTGATATCTCGAACTTTTGAGTATCTCGAACTTTTTTAGCTGTCCCATGGACATAACGTACTAGTTTAGACTAAAATCCTCTCGATATCTCGAACCTTATTATCTCGAACTTTTTGGTATCTCGAACAATATTTTCGGTCCACAGGGCAATTTTCTCTCGTTATCTCGAACTTTTCGACATTTTTTTTTTCAAAATTGTTTTAATAAAATTTAATTTTTTTAAATTCCAATTTTCGAAAAAAAAAAAATTTTAATTCGATTTTTAAATTCGATTTTTTTTAAGAATCGAATTTCTGAAAAGTTTTCCTTTAATATATAATTTATTCTTTTTGTCAAACGCAGCAACATGCCGCTCGTTAAACGAAAACTCACGAACAAATCTATAATAGAAAAATGCAAGGCATTAAAAGACCTAGAGAATGGGATGTCTAACAAAGAGGTTGCCAAAAAGTATGGAGTTCCAAAGAACACATTATCAACCTGGATTAAAAATAAAACCAAGTTATTAACCTCACTGGAAAAAAATGGCACAAAATCTAAACGGAAGAAACTTCGTAGTGGTAATTTCAAAAATGTAGACAAGGCCACATACACGTGGTTCGTTGCAAAAAGAAGTGAACAAGTACCAATTGATGGTACCATACTAAAAGAAAAGGCACTAAAATTTGCAGAAGCATTAGGAGAGTTGGATTTTAAAACATCTGATTGTTGGTTTCATAATTGGAAAGAAAGGTCAGTTAAATTTTGTCAAATCTTGTTCAATTTTAATATAAACAAATAACATGTATCTGTTTATATTTAATTTATTTAGTTTTTTAAACGTGTAATTAAAATTCAATTATTCTGTTCCTATTTTTAGGAACGGCATCAGCTTTAAAATAATCTCAGGTGAAAGTGCCGCCGTGACGAATAATATGACTGCTTCGTGGAATGAAACTACACTTCCAACATTGCTTTTGAATTACAAGCTTGAAAACATTTTCAATGCCGATGAGTTTGGACTATTTTACCAGTGCCTACCAAACAAAACATACCATTTATCACGAGAAAAATGTTTTGGGGGAAAAAATAGTAAAGTCAGACTAACAGGCATAGCAGCAGGGAGTGCAACGGGAGAAAAATTACCTATGTTTGTTATTAGAAAATCTAAAAACCCACGGTGTTTTAAGCACATTAAACAACTTCCTTGCACATATTAAAATCAGCTAAAAAGTTGGATGACCGGAGACCTTTTTACAGAATGGGTAATAAAACTTGAATCATTTTTTCGTGCTCAAGACAGGAAAGTAGCACTCCTGGTGGATAACTGTTCTGCCCACCCACACATTGAAGGGCTAAGCAACATCAACCTAATATTTTTCCCCCCTAACACCACATCTGTCCTTCAGCCCATGGATCAAGGCGTAATACGAAGTCTTAAAGCTCATTATCGTCACAAAATTGTGCGTTTGTGTATCAAGGCTGTCGATAATAACGAACCCATGCCAAAAATTTCTATACTTCAAGCAATGAAAGATCTTGTTTCTTCGTGGAATGCTGTGTCGAAGGAGACTGTCATCAACTGCTTTAAAAAAGCTGGTATCAGCAAAACAAACAAGAGTATTGAAGAAGCTGATGATGATCATTCTTTTAAATTTTTGACAGAAGAACTTAACTGTTTGCGAGAGTTAGATCCTCTTGCCGTCCAAGAAGATCTCTCAGCGGAATCTTACATTGGTTTAGATTGCGATGTAGTAACCACCGGTTCACTTGCTACTGATGCTGAAATCATTGCTCAGATTTTAGACCCTAATTTTGAAAACGACGATAATGAAGTTGAAGATAGCGTTGACGAAGCTATTGATACGCCACGCCCATCTGATATTCAATTAGAAATTACTTTTGAAACGCTTCAAAATGCTTCGCAATACTGCTCAAATTACGGAAATGAAATACAATCTCTAGCACTAAAACTTGAGGATTTAATGAAGATGGAAAAAATGGATAATTTGAAGCAATATTAGATAACATATTTTTTCCAAAA
Source organism: Hydra vulgaris (assembly GCF_038396675.1). Taxonomy (NCBI): domain Eukaryota; kingdom Metazoa; phylum Cnidaria; class Hydrozoa; order Anthoathecata; family Hydridae; genus Hydra; species Hydra vulgaris. The sequence continues at coordinate 38,960,422 of NC_088929.1, forward strand.
GTTGTAGTTTTTGTTGTTAATGATTTTTGCCAGAAAAATAACTTCTTTTTTAACGAAAGTCGGGCGATTTTGCTTATTTTCAACCCCTTTCTTGATATCTCGAACTCTCGATATCTCGAACTTTTTTCCTGGTCCCCTTCGTGTTCGAGATATCGAGAGTTGACTGTATATATATATATATATATATATATATAGAAGATATATATATATATATATATAAATATATTATAAAAAACTTAAGATAAACAAAGATATGCAACCAATATATCACCAAACAACATACAAAACAAAATATTGACTACAAAATAAAAAGTATGCATAAAGCAATGTAAGAAATCTAAGAATGGAAAGAAAACATTAATGCTAATGTGTAAACATAATTTGTGTAGTGATGCATTATATGTACTATATTGATGATTAATCTACATAATATAAATATTGAAAATTTTTAGTCAAGGTTTCTGCTGAAAATTTTTATTGAAACAAAAACAAAGCTTTTGCTTAAATAAAAAGCAAAATTTGACAATAATGCATTTCACAATAAAGTAAGAAAAGAAAAATTGAAGACAAGAGCAGAATATTTTTGGTGATTGTGCAGAAAAATACGGATGTATTGAAAAATAAAATAAAAATATAGATAATGTGTTTAATTTGCAATACTAAGCTCATAATAAGACCTGACATGTCTTATGTTTAACATTTAGTCAAATGTAATGTTAAACTTCGCTATGAAACAAAATATATAAATTTTTCGGAGAAATACCCATGAAATTCATGTCATAGAAAAAATAAAAATGAATCGGTTAAAATAATATTTAAATACCAACAAATAAATATTTCATCCTTCAAGAATCAAATATTACAACAGAAGCAAGTTTTATTATAGCTCGGAATATTGCAAGGATAAACATCGTTACACCAATCTGGAATTTGTAAAACAAAAAGATTTTTAGTAAATGTCCAAGTAGCTATGCAAGAAGAATTTTTTAATGGTCTTTCGCAAAATAATTGATGTTATAAAAAGAATTCTTTGTCTGAACTTTTGCTGAACAATGAAAAAATTATTTTTTGATTGTAAAAACAAAAGAAATTTTAGTTTTAATTTTTAATTTGAACTTAATTTAAATTCATTGGAAAAATTTGTTTTATTTTGTAGGGATTTTTTTATTTATTTGGCATTTCGTAGTTATTTACGCTCGTTACTTATTTAACTTGCTCTTATTCATTTTTATAATAAAAAAATTTATGACTATTTTAATTGTGTTAATTATTAAAAAAAAATTATGATCTGGAGAGGCATTCTAAATTTTTTCTACAAATAGTTTTCATTTGTTTGTGAATAAGAGGGATTAAATTTGATGAAACCAAATTTACATTTAAAGAGCCGTTTACTTTCTTTTTTTTTAAACAAAAACTAAATACTAAACATAAATTGTCTACATACTAAGTTCATTTATAAATGTAAAATTTACATTAAAAAAAAATAAAAATTGCTTTATAAAACTTTATAAAAATGTTTGCTTTATAAAAATCTAAATTTACATTTGCCAATTATTTTTTTAAGATAAAGTTTGCATAGCAAGATATTGTGGAAGAAGTGGCTCTTCTGCTCACGTTATTATTTATATACCGCTCTTGCAACAAATATTTTAACCAGTGATGGTATGAACCATAATTTCAGTTGATATCAAGCATTGAAAACCAAAATTTCAAATAAATTTGTTTGTAAATTTTTATTCAATTTCGATAAGATTTTTTTTGGCAATTTTCAAAAATTAAACTATTCTAATAACAGTTTTCTCAACTAAATTTTTATTAAAAACTAAAAATTAAAAAATAAAAATTATTTTTGTTATCAAATTTCTTAGTTTTTCATTTTCTGATGTTTTTATTGGGTATTTTACTATTTCTAGAAAGTATTAAAAGTGCAAATCCTCAAACCATTGCAATATGCAGACATATCAAATATTAATAAACGGATATGATTTTGACAACCAGTATCTAAATCAAGTAACTGACATGGTTTTGAAAAACAGTATCTAAATATTGTGATCTTAAAGTGAACAAGGTTTGTTTCTTAGATATAAACTTTGAGTTACATTTCAAAAAAAATTTTTTAAGGCGAAAAAAACATCATTATCCAAACAATGCTTATTTGAATTCACAATTTCTGAGAGTCTTGATCTCTGGAAGATTTATGAAAACTTTGATGAAGTGATGAAGTCAAGCTGGGTCTTGCTAAAATTGCCTAGAGTTATCTGACCCCTCAACCAATATCAACTAACATGGAAAGGTTAACTTATGAAAAACTATTACCAAAAAAAACCTTGAAAAATCTTGTTTTGTTGCGAAAATCTACAAGTTACCAGTAACCAATCTACGAATTAAATTTCAATACTAAATTATAATATCAATTATTATAACTTAATGTAAAACCAAAGTATACATTCAATTAAACATTTGAAGAAACAAAAAGGCGAAATTGCATTTTTAGATCATATTTTGTAGATAAATAATATTTTGGCTTAGATGAAATTTTAAACTTAGTTTCAGCAAAAGATTTGCCAATATTTTGATTTTGGTTTCAATTGTGAAATAGTTCAACCAAAATTTTAATTAATTTTGGTTTATCACTAGTTTAATGTAAGTATTTTCTTATGACTATCAGTAACTGAGTATAATCGTATGCATATCAATATACAGTTATTTATTATACATTGTCATACATAATGGTTATGGTATGTTATGGTTAACAAAGTCATGTTATTTGCAAGGATATTTTAACTATTTTGATACTTCCCTTGTTTGCATTTTTGAAACTACACGCTCAAAGGTGTTACAACAATGCAATGCTGTTTTAACCAAATAGTGGATATAGAGTATATCTTTCTGAGCAGATCATTCATTACTTTTATATTGAATGTCCACTAAAGTCATATATTAATTATTAGACAAAGCTAAGAAAAGTAATGTTGTGTTCTAGGCATTGCATTCAATTGTAGCAACAAACTCCAACCTCCTGGCAGATTTTAAAAATTTGAGTTTTAGGAAAAGTTTATTATAATCTTTTAGATAAGATCAAATCCTAATAACAGCAAAATTGAAAGAATAATTTCAAATATCCAGATAAATTTCAAAAATTTTCTAATTTTCCTTTTTTTTTAATTTTTGAAAGTTTTTCATCAGTTTTAACTGTGAAGCTGTACTTAATATAAATCACAAAGGAAATAAAAGTTAATTAGGCCAAAAGAATTTATTCAAAAAACACATTAAAAGTTATTGATACTTTTAATCATTATTAAGAAATTTGTTTAAAATTATTTTTTCTATATAAACCAATTGTTCAAATAAGTTTGAAAATATATGTATATAAAATAAAAATAATTTACAACTTATATTGACATCAAGTATATTGACATCAAAGTTTCACTTCAATAATCAGACCAGATTTTTTAAAGAAAACGCTGCAAACCAAATGTTTGCTTTGCAGAGGAAAACAAAAATAAAAAATTAAAAAAAAATTACATTGACTTACCTATATCCACAATTTTTAACTAAAAGTGGAAACATTGTGTTTACTTCTTTGGATGCGTAAATGGGGTATTTTTCTGTTAAAATTTTAAACAGACTATTCCTGTGAAATAAAATATAACATTATAAAAAACTTTAAAAAACATACTTCAAGAACTTTAACAAAAGTTTGTTATTCAAGTTAACAAAAATCAAAATATATTTTTATTGCAATGTGCATGCCTAAGTTATACATACGCATCGCGGTGTGTATGCATAAGTTATACATACACATCGCGATGTATATGCATAATTTATACATAAGCATTGCGATGTGTATGCATAAGTTATATATATTGTGATAAAATATATTTTGATTTTTGTTAACTTTAATAACAAACTTTTGTGTTATACAGTATAACCAGAAGCATTTTCTGTGCAAGAAAATACAACCTTAATACACCTTTTAGTATAATCCTCAGTTTATTTTTATTTATCCTTAATTTATAATTGAGAACAAACAGTTTTGTTATTCATGAGTCATTTTAAATTAAAAAATTCAAAATAAAACATTTTGCATTTGTCCCAAAATTTACCAAACACCCATTACTTATAAATTGTATGAAATTTACAAAAACCATTTAATACAATAAATAAAGCTTCTTTAAAAAACGAATTATAAGAATTTAAAGTATAAAAAATTTTTAAACATGCACTAACAATGCTAACTAACAAAAAAGCAAATATAACTTAAGAAAAAAAAGTTTATTGTCAACATTATTTTCTTTATTAATTTTTTGTTATAAAAAATAAAGATCAATTAAATAAATAAAAATAAATTTTGATAAAAGATAAAAAATATTTTTTTGCAATAATTAAACAAAAAAAAAAAAAAAATAGCATTTTTGTATTCGCTTAAAATATTAAATATGAGATTTGTTTCTTTTGTTCATTTTTCATCCTTTTCAAGCCTTCAATAACAACCATTAAAACCCTTATTAAAAAAAAATTATGTTTTTGTTAGTATAAAGATCTTATAAAACCTTATAAAAGCATTTAAAAATAACCTTTTCTGCTAAGGCCTATGTAATACTGAGAACAATTAAAACCATGCGGCCCCTAAAACTGCGATGCTCCTAGAACGTGATCTAGTCAAGATGTAGGCAAAACCAACAAAAATAAAATAATATATTGTAATAAAACAATAAAAATGTACTATTTCAATTATTTTGAAATAATAGTATACCATGTTTCAATCTCTTGAGAAGTGTAAGTAATTCTTGGTATTACTTGGCCACTATAACAAAGTAATCATTCAACGAATAACAAAACAATCAATCAATTTATATACAACATATATACTCAATACACAAACAACCAATACATATTAAAAAATAATCAGCAATATTAATAGTATTAAAGAACTTTTTAAAAAACCATTAAAGTAAATAAACTATATAAAATCAAAATTACTTAAAAATTACATAAAATATCATACTAGTGATAGCTTTTGGCGATGGAAGCTAACTCAGTTCTTCTTTGACGATAAACTGGATCAGTAAAGCTCTATCATAAAATGTAAAATACATCAAAATCAAATCAATCAAAATTTCAATAAGGTTGATAAAAAGTTTCAAAAGTTTCTCTTTAACTCGGCCTAATACTTAAATATACCAAAGTGTATATTAGGAAGTGACCAGAACCTCATCCCCGTCCCAGAATGAGACTTTTTGCAAACCCAGGCCATGGCCCCTGCGAAATTATAAGATTTAGCAGGGATTGATAGCCGGGGCTAGAAAAAAATGTATAATTCTTTATATATTATAATTTTTTGCTTACCTTTACTATTTATTAAATACTGGCATGTATTTATATATTTTATTAAGTTTGAGTTACTTAAAAGTTAAAACACTAGGAAGCGGTTAACTGAAGACTTAAAAACTCATAGGTTGTATAAAAAAGGAACACATGAAGATGGGTTAGAGTTATAAGGTTTTTCTTGATGTGCAAAGAAAAAAACTGGATTAGTAAAAGTTTTTATAGCATGAAAGGACAGATACAGTATAAGGATGCAACTTGTTGTATAAGAAGCCAAGCAAGAATGAGTTTGAGCATTGACCATGATAGTATTTGTAAAAAAAAGAAAGAAATCAACCTTACAACAATGGGAGAATGGCTCAAGCTTGGTTGATAAAGCTGGTCTAATTACATTTACAATGTGCTTTTAAACTTTGTCTGAGAGTAAGAGGGTTGTTATTCATAAATATAGGAAGCCAACGCTATTGCAGCATTTTTTTGCAGTAAATAAATGAGTTTGTTATCTAACAAAAATTGTGGATTTCAAGTCCAGAATTTAAATCCAAAAGCCACTGCAAGCCTTAGGCTGTTACAGAAAAAAGATCAGATAAAAATCCGCTGGTTGTTGTAAGTAAACAAAAAGTAAAGATTTTATGTCAAGACGAGAGTATGAAGTTGAGTCATCTGCAAATAGAACCACTTTGATGTAAAAATTTTCATGAAGATCGTTATTGTAAATAAGAACAATACTGGAGCAAAGATAGAACCTTGCGGTACCCTTAAAGTTACTTGAAATAAAGAAGAGGGTAGGCCTTCAAGAATGACTTTATGCAGTTTAACTGCAGTTAGAAAGAAATAATTTCAAAACCTATACATAAAGAAACTAATAACAGAGTGAAGATTAATCGTAGGATAGTTGAAGAGGTCTAAGTGTTTTCTAGAGTTTTGAAAAACTGGAACCACTTATTTAGCATTTTTTAACAGTTTTGCAAAAACTGAAGAGAGTTCTGGAGAACATTTTTTTAAAACTATGATAGAAATCTATCTGGAGCGCAAACTGTAGAAGTGTTTAATTGAGAATTAACTTTGGAAGCCAGAGTGATTTAGATATTTAACAATGGGTTAATCTATTTAACTGTCAGGAAGAGTATGGCAATTTGATTCAAGAGTCAAATTAAAGTAAGGTTTCTTTGCAAATAACTCTGCTTTATTCTGGGGAGAAGTAAAAAGATCAGACACATGAATTAGAAATTAAAAGTCAGACTTACTTTAGTTAATGACATTGTTGAAGACTTCGAACAAAGTCTCTAGAACTTAACACCTGATAGAAAATTTAGTAAACTGAGAATAACAGAGCTTAGCATCAGACAGGAGGTTTTTACATTGGCTTCTTGGAATAATAAAAAAGCATTTGTACTTAAGAGATGGTGAAAAATGTGGAGTAGAATGAGGTTTGACTTAAAATTAAAGAGTAGGAATAAAAGCTTCCAAACTTTTAGTCCAGAAGCAATAAAAGCTTCTGAGATGCGCTTTATGCACACATATTATGGATATCAACATATATGTTTGCTATTTATTTAGATGCTGGCATACAATATCCTTTCATATTAATATAAACTTTATTTATATGGTAAAGTATTTGCCACAAGAGAAGGTGATCAGATGAATGTGTGTTTTTACTCTTGCAAAACCAAAAAAAAGAGAATCGTATATAGATAAGAAAAAAATGTTGTATAAAAAAAAAATGTTGTATAGAAACAACATTTGTTAGA
>NC_088929.1:38972500-39090000 GCF_038396675.1 Hydra vulgaris
GCTTGGTACTGAAAGGTCAGCATAGTTATGAATTACAGCAACATCTTTTCCCTTTTCCTGCGCAAGTCTTTCAAGCAACCTATTCTCTCATTTTTGAGTATACTCTTTTATCTTTGCCAATGTTTTGTCTTCAATTCCTTTAACCAATTTGCATTGAGTTTGTTGGCCATGCAAGAAAAGCTTGTCTTCTTCAATTCTGGTTATAGCATGAGCATGCGTGCGATGTTAAAGATGCAAGCTTCTTTTGCACGTTGAACCTCTCCTCTTCGTTTAGCATTCTTTTCAACCTCTCAGTACTTGTCAAAAAATACTTCTAATTTTTTGATAGCTTGTTTTTTAGCCATAGGGATTACACTTTATCTCATTTGCTCAAGAGCCAAAACATTTGTCACAGTTGAAAGGACTAGTTCAGAAAAATCTTCAAATGGTTCACCAAAAAAACAAACAACACTTTTTGATCATAGTCATAACTAAATATATACTTATAATAGATATTTATATAGCCAATATAAACGTGTCGCATAGCTCAACCTACAAAAACCTGCACCTACAAACTTGATCTACAAAATAAAACATCTACTGTAAAGTGGAAATAATTTTTAGATGCCCTACTGAGGCAAAAATTGATTTCAACCGATTATTGGCTTTTTTTAATTCGACCGATTTATGACGTTTTCAATTTTGAGCGATTTTTTTCTCAACCTATTTTAGAGACTTTTATTTTCAACCGATTTGCGATTGTTTGATTTTCAACCGATTTTCAGATATTTTCATTTCAACCTACTAGTTAGTGTTTTTACCGTTTTTTCCTTACGTTTTTAAGGTTTTTTTTTTCAAAAACCATTAACAAGAAATCAAGAATACCCAAGTTTTTGTTTTCAGAATTCCATCAACAAGAAGCCTATGTCATATCAGCCTATGGAAGTTACTGACCTCCTTGTATTATTTCTACTATTAACTGCCATTTTTATTTAACCTAAATGCATACAAAAATAAACTTGTGTTTTTTTGTTTTTGTATGCATACATTAGCAATATATATCACTCATATATATATATATATATATATATATATATATATATATATATATATATATATATATATATATATATATATATATATATATATATATATATATATATATATATATATATATATATATATATATATATATATATATATATATATATATATATATATATATATATATATATATATATATATATATATATATATCAACGGCTGATTAGACTGAGTTCTAATTAAAATAAAACACATACCGGAAAAAACGTAGTTATAAATCGATCGAAAAAAAAGTAGGTCGAAAATTCAGTAGGTTGAAAATTCAGTAGGTTGAAAACCCAGTAGGTTGTAATTTCAGTAGGTTGAAAATGTAGTAGGCCTTAAAATAAGTGGTTCATGTTTTAATTAGTAGTAAAAGTAAAAAATATAAAGTTGTAGGTTGAAAACCAAAATTGTCATATTCGATGATTTTAGAAATTTCAAAATTAGGTCCAGTCATAGGCCACCAATATAAATAGATATTTATATAGTCAAAACCCTTTATCTTATAACACTTGATTTTTGTAATTAAATTGAAATGCGCTAGTGAAGCTGGCTATTTATATGAAAATCAAATTTTTTAGAGTTTTCTAGAATTTCCAGAAACATTCTTAAAACAGTTTTCTACACTTTCCTAGAAGATTCTAGAACCTTCTAGAACTTTTTAGAATTGTATATATTTTTCTAGAACTTTCCAAAACCTTCTAGCATTTTCTGTGTACTTTTATTTACAAAAAAATTATATGAATATAATTGGAATATTAAATGATATAAATATTTAATGAATAACTATTATTAAAACTTTTTTACATACAGGGTGATTTCCATCAAGCTCTAAACCATAATTTAGCACATGACTAGGGCTCTGATCTAATTCTGCTTCATTTTTTGGAAACCAATGTACTATAATAAATAAATGATACTATAAATAACTAACATAATTAATATCACTGTAACAATTATAATAATATAAAAAATAAAGCTAGTTGATTTTAACTACCTTTTGCCTTTAAAGACAACTTAATTTAAAATATTTTAACATTAAAACCAATATCATTCAAAATATATTTCATCAACTCTAAATAGTCCATCACTTAAATTTGTAGGAGGATCTCTTACAAGTCTACAATAATAAGAATACAGGCAGCAATGGTAATTGACTTGCTTATTTCTGTGAAATTGCGGGAACAGGAATTATAAGATATCTAGTACAACCAGATTTATAAACAATAATTTTGGACACAATTCATACGCAGTTTGTAAAAACCAATTTCTCCTTAAAAGATCTTTAGAAAGGGGGAGTATCGTATCAAAATAACCTATATAATAATTTTGTTGCTTCAAAAAGAGAACAAACATGAAAAAATAAATAAATTTATCATAAAACAAAATAACTGAATAAAATTACTACTATAGTAAGATATCAAGAATTCTGCAAAATTTTATAATACCTAAGCTGTTGTTAAATAAAAATGATACTGTTAACAACAATGACAATAATAATGATAATAGTAGCAATAATAATAATAATAGTAATAATAACAATAATAATAACAACAAAAATAGTAATAATAACAATAATATTAATAATAATTATAATAATAGTAACAATAATAATATTAACAATAATAACAATTTAGTTAATAATAATAATAATAATAATAATAATAATAAAAGCAATTATTCAAAACTTTCTTATTTTCTTTTTTATATTTCCTATGTAAAATTTTGTCCCATCTACAACTTCAGCTACAGGGAAATTTATTAATTGGAACTTTTTTAAATGAGTTTAGATAACATGATATTAACTTAATATTTAAGGTTAACTTAATATTTAACCTTAATAATTAAGGTGCTTTTTTTTGTTTTTTACATCTTTTTCTTTTTTATATATAACAATATAAGTGTATACATGTGTTATACAATATGATAAATTTTTTTTTTCCTAGTATCTATCTTGTGTAATATTTAGTCCTTTTTACAATTGCTACCACTGGTAAGTTTATTGACTAGAACTTTGTGGAGGAGACAAATTTTAACCATATCGGTGGTATCCAGGCAGCACAAAATGTTTTGCAAAAAATTGCAGATTATCAATCAAATCTAGCTGCACTTTTTTGCAACTAAAATATAATTTTGTCAAAAGTGATCTAAATAGATTCTTTCGAAACAGAAAACTAAATATTTTAGATCCAAAAAAAAAAACTGTGCTCCATTGATGAACAACTTATCAAGATGACTTCTGCTTGTATTTTTTTAGTTGAAGTTGTCAATATAGGCGATTTTTCTCTCTTTCTATTGACAAAACTCTTGAAGAGGAGACAACAAGTACAAGTCTTCACAATATAGGTAGTGAAGAGAAAATATGAATCTTAAGTGAGGCTAAAAAATGTTTGTCTAATGCAGCAATTTGTTATATACTTTGTGAAAATTAAAATAAGAAAAGAGTCAAACTTTAAATTATCTGGATACTTTAGATCAATTATCTAGAAAAAATTTAGTTATGTGGTGTATGCAATAAGAGCAACAGTTGCGGGTATTCACTTTAAACAAAATGAAGAGTTTATATGTATTGTCTACCGGGCAACTTGATGATTTAGATGTAATTTTAGAATTGTTGGGACATTAGGGTTGTCAAATATCTGGTTATCAAAGGAGAAAACCGTCAAATAATTTATTTCTACAGATTTGGCACTGTATTCTCCTCTGTAAAGGCTGGACATTTGGCAACCCTAACCAAGACATATTATGAAGACACCCTTATATAACACCATGTAACAACATTTTTGTTTATGTTAATTTTTTAATGTTTCTTACATAATTTTTGTATGCTGATTTCAGTGGTACCATTGGTTTTTCTCTATCATCAAGATTTCCTGAGAAAAAGCATAAAGTATATTTCGGAGTTTTCGTATATGTGTAATGCAATTAAAACATTATATATATATGCTGATTTTAACTATATTCGTGTGTTTATTTTCAGTTTAACTAATTACAACTGTTACATGAAGTGGTGAATATGTCTAGTAGATCCTGCAAGCTTTGTCCTGACTCATTCTGTTATGTTTGTGGTTACTATATTAGTCCAACACAAGCTAAACATAAGATTGTCAGTGGTACAAAATTCTTTACTGCATATCATGCTTATTTTGGCATGGCTATGGGAGATCAGGACAAATCGTGGGCACCACACTACAGTTGTGGTAGCTGCAGATCAACTCTGGAAGGATGGCTGCGTGGAATCCGAAAGTCAATGCCCTTTGCGATTCCGAGAATATGGAGAGAACCGACGAACCATCATGATGACTGCTTTTTCTGCATTGTTGACATTTCAAAGTATAAAAAACCGAAAGATAGGCTGACTCTAGTTTATCCAAGTACACCATCTTCTATTGGACCAGTTCCACACAGTGATGAATTGCCTGTTCCTACTCCACCTCAATCCGAAGAAGCAGCTGCATATCATTCTGAAGTAGACTCACCGGATGAACTCAATGATGACTGTGATTTCAGGGAACCGAATGATTCACCTCATTTCCCTATCCAACAAGAACTTGATGACTTAGTACGAGATTTAGGTCTCACTAAATCAAATGCAGAACTTCTGACATCACGTTTGAAAGAATGGAATTTATTAGATCCAAGCTGCAGAACCTCGAAATACCGAAAAAGACATGAAACATTTGCATACTTTTATGTAGTATCAGAATCACTGTGCTATTGTCATGACGTTCGTGGTCTTTTCAATGACATTGGCATTGTTCACAATCCTGAAGAGTGGAGATTATTCATTGACAGCTCAACAAGAAGTCTAAAGGCAGTTTTGCTCCATAACGGAAACCGATTTCCTTCGATTCCAGTAGCTCATTCCGTTCATCTAAAGGAAGACTATAAGAACGTGAAGTTGTTGCTTGAGAAAATCAACTACGACAGTTACAAGTGGGATGTATGTGGAGACTTTAAGATGCTAGCATTTCTTCTCGGTCTGCAAGGAGGATACACAAAGTACTCGTGTTTTCTTTGTTTATGGGATAGCAGGGCTGCAAACCAGCACTTCACAAGACGTGAGTGGCCAGTGAGAGAACATTTACAGCCTGGTTTGCACAATGTTATTAATCAATCTCTGATACCTGTTGAAAAGATCTTACTACCACCCCTTCACATTAAACTTGGTCTTATCAAACAATTTGTCAAAGCATTAAACCCAGATAGTGCAGCATTCCAGCATATTCGGCAGATGTTTCCAAAGGTGTCAGATGCAAAAATTTCAGCAGGTATATTCGTTGGTCCACAGATTAAAGTTATGTTGGCATGTAAGGAGCTTGAGGACAAAATGTCTGCTGTTGAAAAAGAAGCATGGACTGCATTTAGACATGTTGTTCATAGCTTTTTAGGCAACAATAAGAGTGATAACTACAAAGAGATAGTGGAAAACTTAATTGTACGGTACGCAGATATGAAATGCAGAATGTCAATAAAGCTGCATTACCTGCATTCACACTTGGAATTTTTCAGACCAAATTTGGGTGATGTGAGTGAAGAGCACGGGGAACGTTTCCATCAGGATATTCTTGCAATGGAGAAAAGATACCAGGGCAGATGGGATGCAGCTATGATGGGTGACTACATCTGGTGTTTGATACGCGATGACGAGAAACTTCATAAAAGAAAACCTCGTTCTACTGTTCACTTTTAGTGTTTTTTGAGATTGTGAGAGACTGTTACAATACAATATAATGTAACATTATGTAATATATGTAAGAAACATGATGTAACATGAAGTTTTGTAACATAACATAACACTTTTGAATTAGTAAATGTTTTATATTGACTAAAGTAGAATCTAATGCAAAACGATTTATATTAATTATATGTTTAATTGATTTTTTTTTTTTTTACGACCAAACGATTGATGCAATAAAAAATCCAATGTCATATTCAGACTCAGCATACTCAAATTAATTAAGAAACATCAAAAAACTTTGATAAACAGAAATTTTTTTTTTTTTTGTTACATTGTGTAATTTTACTAGTTTCATTACGTCTCAATTGGTTACAATCGATAACAAGGTTACATTCTCTTATTTTAAATTAAATATTATTTAAATAAACTTGATAACGCAGTGAATGTTTATCATTGCCGTATAGCTAATTACCATATATACTTTATTTTTTAGTGTAAAATAGCTTCATCTCAACAGGTTATTTTGTCTTGAAAAAAAAAATAAAGTTTCAATTTGCAACGTTACATATCAATTACTTTATTTTTAACTTTTATAAGTGTAACCAATTGAGACATAACGTAACGTAAAAAAAAAGCGCAGTTAAAATAAGTCTCAAACACAGATTTTTTTTTACTTAATGTTACACCTCAATTGGTTACACTTTTAAAAGTTTCAAAAAAATTGTAAAATAAAATCTATATTTGTGACGTATTTTAACTATGTCTCAAATTTGAGACATCAATTTGCAACGATACGACTCAATTGGTTTTTTTCTTTAACTTTTAAAAGTGTAACCAATTGAGACGTAATGTAACGTAAAAAAAATAGGCGCATTTAAAATACGTCTTTTTTTTAACGTTACGTCTCAATTGTTTACTCTGGAGTCCTTAATACAAGGGATGAGAATGAAAGGAGGATGGAAATTTTAGTCCAGGTCTAATTAACGGGGCGGGGGTTAATAAAAGGGGTGGGGGAAATTTTTAAATCCAAACTTTTATTTTTTACATAACATGGATTAAACTTTATGCATATTAAATAAATTATGAAAAAACAGTTAATAGAAAATGCGCATTTGACCACAAGCAATGCTGGAATGAAATAATTTTAAAACTATTTAATTCTAGGGCGGCTTGTGGTCAAATGCGCTTTTTCTAACAGCTATTTTTTCATAATTTCAATAAGATTTATTATGTTGATAAGTTTTATACTTTGGTGAGAAAATTACTTTGTCGACAATTTTTAAAGCATGTTTACCCTGCAACTTTAATTTTTCGGTGACTAAAATAATGGTTTTCTAAATTTTAAGGCTTATTTCTACAGAATTTTCCTTTTTTTGTCTTGAGATTTAACTTTTCTGTTAATAACAAGTAAAAATTAATAAACGCGGGAGGTGGGAGGGGGAAGGGGGAAATCCCAATAAGCTTAGGGTGGGTGGAAAAATTTTTCAAAAATTAGTAAACGTCTTCACCCTCCTTTCTTCCTTGCATTAAGGACTCAGTAGTACATTTTTAAAAGTTTATGGTCTTCACATTCCTAGGTTTTAATCTGCACAATTTTTTGTTATAAAATCATTAAATTACATAAGTATGAACATATGAAAGTTAGATGATTTAACTTACCCGAAAGAATTTTTTAACTTACCCAAACTTTCTATTTAATTCTTTAAATAGTAAACTAATTTATATTTTAAATAGTAATTAAGTACTAGTTTAATTCTTTAAATAGTAAAGTTCGGGTAAATTAAAAAATTCTTCCTGGTTTCAAAAAAAAAATTTAAAGTGCTTTCAGTTTGTTTGTTTTTTTTGTATAAAAAAAAGCTAAATGATCGATTTCAATTGGTGACTTCGTCACAAAAAAATAGATTTTTTTTTGCTCTTTTAAAATTTTAATAAACCCACAAGTAAAAATATATATGAAATGTCAACATATATTTTGTGTAATAAAAGTTTAACTACAAATTGCGTCTTGTAAGATTAAAAATGTTACTCTGTGTTACTTTACTCCTGCAGTTAGAAAGAAATAACTTAATAACCTCAAAACCTTTTTGTTGAAACTTATAAGAAGCTAATAACAGAGTGAAGATTAATCATAGGATAGTTTAAGAGGTTAAAATGTTTTCTAGAGTTTTGAAAAATTAGAGTCATTTATTTAGCACTTTTTAAAAGTTTAGCAAAAATTGAAGAGAGTTTCGGAGAACATTTTTTTATGCTATGATGGAAATCTTGTCTAAAGCACAAACTGTAGAAGTCTATAATTGAGAATTAGTTTTAGCATTGGAAGCCAGAGGGATATGGATGTTTAACAATGGGTTAATTTGTTTAACTGTCAGGAAGAGTATAACCACTATATTCGAGAGTCAAATTTGAGTAAGATTTTTTTGCAAATAACTCTATTTTATTCTGGGGAAAAGTAAAAAGATCAGATTCATAGATTTGAGATTAAATGTTAGACTTACTTTAGTTAATGACACTGTTGAAAACTAACCAAAAGTCTCTAGAACTTAACAAATGAGATAAGATATAAAATTTAGTAAACTGAGAATAACAGAGCTTTACATCTGACAGGACTTTATTTATACATTAGCTTATTGCAATAATAAAAATGACATTTGTACCTTCCTAGCCTTTGCAGCCTTCCTCTTTTATGCTGTTGACGATGATGATGATCATGTTAATCAGAGTGGTGTTTATATATGCATATGTATACAAAATATAACATGAGTTTTGAATTAAATAAATATACTTTATGGTGTTTAAATATTTATGCAACCCGGTCACAAAACTGGCCCCGGTCAAATATTTCTAATTTAAAAAAACAACATTTCCTTTAGAATTAAAAATTTTTCATAGTTAAGCAGCATAAATTTTAAACAATTTAGAACTAGTAACTACATAGAATTATAAGCTGTTACTTTTAGTTCTCGTACCTGAACAAACTATAACAAAAACAAATAACCAGTTTATGATGTCTGGGTAGAATCTGATTTGCGCCGTGCCCCACAAAAAGAACAATTACATTTGTTAAAAAGATTCTTTATATATAGAGTTATTTATAACTTAATATTTCATAATCACAAACACTCAACTTTTTTGAAACATTTTAAAGATTTTCTTTATTTTCTGTTAGAAAAAATCATCAAAAAGACTTTCGAAGTTGATTTCATTAATCAGTTTCTGTCCAATGAGTGGTATGGAAAAGTTTCTTAAAGGCAAGGTGTATTGTAGATTTAAGTTAACTTTTTATCAATTTTAAATTTGAAAAACTTTTCTTACAACTAGCCGCATTTACAAAAATTTTAAGAAAAACTCATAGCAGCATAACTATTCCAGCAAGCACATAAAGTTGTTTCAACATATAAGATTTAGCTGGTTGAAAAATCTCAGAAATCAACATTATTTTAAAGTAAGTTCACCGTTAACATTGAAAAATTTTGTTGCATGTATATATACACACTAGGGTGGTTCTAAAAACAACTTTTTTGAAAAAAATCTGCTCCCACCCTTTAAATGTGTTCTATATAATACAAAAACACTAGGTTTAAAATTTTGTTGAATAAAAAATATTTTTAGAGGTCCCCCAAAACCCTTTAATATTTAACGGGTCCCTAATATTAAAAAAAAAAAAGTTTCTCGAAAATAGGTCAACCTGGTACTCAAATGAAGCGAAATTATATAAAAATTTCAAAAATAACATTCATTTTGAAATAATATAGTTATTTTAGGTTTTACTACGTAAAAATCTTGTTTTTTAGCAAAAAATGAAATAAGTGAATTTTTCATGATAATTGTGATAAATAAGTTTAAACTTCAAATTTATTTTTCAACATGATCAATATTTTTGAAATTTTTATATAATTGCGCTTCATTTGAGTACCAGGTTGACCTATTTTTGAGAAACTTTTTTTTTGAAAATATTAGGGACCCGTTAAATATTAAAGGGTCTTGGGGGACCTCTATAAATATGTTTTTTTCAAAAAAAATTTAAACCTAGTTTTTTCGTATTATATAGAACACATTTAAGGGGTGGAAGCAGATTTTTTTCAAAAAAGTTGTTTTTAGGGCCACCCTAATACACACACACACATATATATATATATATATATATATATATATATATATATATATATATATATATATATATATATATATATATATATATATATATATATATATATATATATATATATGTATATAACTCAAATGTAATAATAACTTAGTATCGGCCCAAATGTAATTTAAAAAAACATTAAATAATGTGTTTAGATTTTTGCGTAAAGAAGTTCTTTCAAAACTTATAATAAAAAGTATTAATGTAATTAAAGTAAATATGTTAAAAGTTTTGAGCTATGAAAATATGTGTAAATTAACAAATATTATAAGGGTAAGTCCACTAATTATGTCTACAACTTTTTGGCAATTGTACCTTCAGTGTTGATAACATGTCAAACTTCCAGACACCCCCAATAAAGCCACATCTACATTTGATTACCCTCCTCCTCCCCCAAATAAAATTTAAAAAAAAACTATTTTTTTTCCTTTTTTTAAATAATAAAATTTATTTAAAAAAGTAAATTCGTTGACGTCAACTTTTCTTGATCTCCTCCTTCCCTTGTTAACAATTGTCAGATTCTCCCTCCCCCTATTCTATAAAATAGGTACGTAATTAATGGACAGCCCTTAGATAGTCAGAGGTGTAGCAAGGATTTTTTGGTGTTTGAGAGTTAACTTTCAGACATAAAGCAAACTCCAAATATTTACATGATTATGCTTATGCCAAATAAGAATGGTTTGCAAAAAAATTGCTGTGATTGGAGCCTGGCAACATAAAAGCGCCTAAAATTTTAGTCCCCTTTCCTGCCTCAAACATAATAGCAACAAGCTAACAAAAAAAAATTTTTACTTCTTTTAATTAGACTTATATCTATTAATGAATATAAAGTTTCTTTGTATAATCTCTCTCAGCATTTAAAATTATGATCTCACAAAGTTTGAACTCCGCTCAATTTAAGTGAGTTACAATTTAATATGAAATAAAAAGAAAAATTTTTAAATTATTATAAATATTATTATTTTTATTACATTTTACCATGACATAATTTACGTTTAAATTTAAAATAAAATTGCTATCAACCTGTTTTCCTAAAACTAAATAACAAAACTAATATAAATAGAATTAAAAAATGATTTTGAAATAGGTAAATTTTTTGATAGTTCTACATTCATAAGATCATTATAGAGTTTTTCACCCATTCAATAAAAAAAACTTTCTTTCCAAAATCTAGTCTCACACGAGAGAGCTTGAACACAAGAGAGCTTGAGCAAGCAGTTTTGATTTCTAGTTCTAAGTTACGTGTGTTAATAGTAAAATAATAAACAAAATTTAAACACAAGCCTAAATTTTGATTGTTAACTAGATCTTTTTGTACTGTTATGCAAGCCTTCCTTATTATAAGCTTATCAATTGATGACAAATTATACAAATCATTTACATATCTTTGAGATTAGAAAAAGAAGTCTCTAAATTGATTTGAAAATAGTACCTAGCATTTCCGTAAAATTAAGGTTGATAAAGCAGTTGCAAGTTAGGAGTGATTCTATCATTGATTTATAAACATTTGCATTTGCCTCATGTATAAGGTAAGGTTTCCTCTTTGGAAGTAGTCTTATTCTGTTTTTGTTTTTTCCGCATAAATACTTTATTGATAGGAAAAAAATGTAGAATGCTAGTTATTAAAAAAAAAAAAAATTGACAATTAGATAAAACAATAATTATAACTAAAAACAGTCTCCTACCTTTTTGAGCCTAATCATTTTAATCATGTGATATGTTATAGATTTTAAAAAATATGGTTAATTTAAAATTTATAAAAAACCTCTCAACTTCTATAATATTTTAGAGAGACAAAAAACCCTCTATAACAAAGTTAAAGACCAATGAACCATTTTTGAAAATTTAACGACCTTAGTGTATCTACAGTTAAACTTTTAAAAGAGAGTGCAAATATTTTAACTAAAGTTAAATTTTGCAATGCACAAAATTTAGAGTTAAATGACAACAATAAAAAACAACCTACTTTCAGTAGATGTATCTGAACTCACATAAGAACTTGCATCACTTTTACATTCATCACGATTAGTACATATATATTCGTCTTTATCAATTTTATGTTCAATGGGATCAGAGTAAGTTATTCCTATCTTCTTGTTGTTATTCTATAAATAATAAAGTTAATATACACAAACTTACTTAAACAAAAGTACGTAAGACATTTTAAATCTTAAAAGAAACAAAAAAAAAAATTTTTTGAACTATTGGGAATGTCTTGAAAATTATTTAGCTCGAAATCTTGACAAGATATACTAGTTGTAGATAAACAAAATATACAACCTGTTTATTGTGACCTTGTACTCGCTTATAAGACATGATTGTTTTAAAAGACCTTGTTAGTAACAATATTACTCAAATGCATCATTAATTCATTACTATCCTAACATATTTTATATTTACGTAAATTTTAAAAATGTAGTTATTAAACTATGATTAAATTTTTTTTTTATGAACATAAATTATATGTATAACATATATGATAATTTAATCAGTGTTTTTTAAAAGGATGGATTTGCTCAAGACTTCTAGAGCAAATCCGCCCTTTTAGAAAACACTGATTCAATTATGTGAGCAATGTTATATGCGGTTGTGGTGTTGCTGTCAGAGCGCTAGCTTCTTAAGCGAGAGGTTCCGAGTTCGATTCCCCATTACGTCCCTGGTAGCACCGCTCTCAACCTGCTTCTCCGCACAGCGTCTTTGTCCGTCAATGTTCGTGTTTCGGAGTTATAGAGTTGGGAGAGGATTATAACCACAAACACCCTCCTTATCTGTAGTTGCCTCCTTGGCCTTGGGGAGGTGAATTACAAACAAAACAAAAAATTGTATAAACTAGATGTCTAACTTGCAGGGTTTTATTGGACGAAAAATGAAGTCACTTTTTTTGTTTATAAATATAGTCCGCCATTTGTAAAAAGGGCAAAAGCCGAAGCCGATGTGTGGAATAAAAGTTGAAAATGCAAGTCAAAAGCTGCCAAAAAAATAAAAATAATTTAAAAACAATTTTTAATAATTATAAAATACTTACTAAATTTTTTTATGAGCCTATGTTTATTTAAAAGTATTATAATTCATAAAAATTCTTCAAAAGCGTCAGTCGTTTAACTTTTCTATTCAATTTACAAATGTTCTAATTTCCTCTTAACAATTTTACATAAATAGCGTTTATATTTAAAATGTATTTACTTTATTTAATAAAAGAAAAGTTAAATCATATTTGTTTACAAATTTATCCGCCAATTCTAAAATGGGCAAAAGCGGCTTCGCTTTCCGGATCGAAGTTATAACTTCGATCCGAAAAGTGAAGACTATAGATGTCTAATTTATGAAATATATCATTGTATGTGAGAGTTATCCAAGTCCGTCCCGACGAGCTGCGTAGGGTGGTGTCTAACTCCCCGAAGAAATTATTCATTAAGAATCTAAATCAGCAAATTGGACACTGCAGTCGACAAAATTGGTTCTGTAGTTGGCAGTCGGCATTTTTCACCGTTTTTAACTCGCGTGTGAGTTAAAAGTACTAATTTCTTTTTATAATGTTAAAGCGGCAGTTTGTAAAAAGTTTTGATTTTAATCAAGGATTCTTCAACTCTAGGTTTGCAGCTATCTTTTGGAAATGCAAAAATAATTTTTAAGTGCCTAATATGTAATAATACCTGTAAAAAAGAAGCATTTAAAATACTTCAATTTTATCGACTATTTTTTATACAATTCACTTTTTGATTATGTACTCAATTAGACACAACTACAAATTTTATTTTAAACGTATACTAGATACGTTTTGCCGACTAAGTTATAAGTCGGAAAAAAATAAATACCTCGCCCTCTTACAACATTATAAAAAGGTAACTAAATCCTTTTTGGAACGGGCCAAACCGTAACGATGGTCTGATGGTAGTTCGCAAAAAAATAAAAGGCTTACATATTGATTTTGTTTGAAAAAATATCATTAATGTTTTTAAAACAATCGGTTTTAAAAGAATAATACAAACAAAACTACATGCAATTACCTTCTTAGACTTTCAATATACAAAAAAAAGTGTATCAACCGTTTAAGAAAACATTAGAAAAGCCATGTTACTTCCTCATTGATTCTAACCACCCTCCTCAAATACTTAAGCAAATCTCAACCTCCTTTGAAAAAAGAATTTTACAAAACACATTTAATCTATCTGTTCCAAAATACGAAGAGAAACTAAGTGATAAGTAACTTTGATTTAAAATATAACTTTAAAAAAAAAAAGACAAAACCCAAAAGAAAAAGAAACATAATATGGATCAATCTCCCCTTCAGTAAAAGCGTTTCTGCCAATCTTGGATATACCTTCCTAAAATTAATTGACAAACGTTTTCCAATATACTATCCCTATAAGTTACTTATTTAAAATACAGTTAAAGTGAGTTATAGCTGTACGAAAAATATTTACAAAACAATAAAAACCCCAAACAAAAAAATCTTTAATGAAAATTCAGATAAATACTCACCATGCTATTGGCTATTGCAAAAACAAACAAACAAACAAAAAAAAAATGCATAATTTCAAATTTTATTTGTAAATCTATAGTGCCACCTCGTAACACTCCCAAAAAAGTATATATTGGCCTATCAGAAGGCAAATAAAAAAAACGATGGGCTACCAGACACTCTTTCACAAATAAAAAACTGCAAAACTTTCCAATTACACATGTTAAATAGAAGAAAACCTCAAAGTAACACCGAACTTAACCTGGTCAATAATTTAAAAAGTCCACGTGTACAGTAACATCACAAAAAATGATTACTTTGCCTACACAAAAATCTTTTAGTAAATTCATACAAAGGTTCTAAAGAATAGTTAAAGAAAAAAACATGAATAATATCAATTTTGTCGTGAAAATAAGTTTTTGCTTGACAACCACGAGCCCAAAGATTAAAAAATTAAGCCACGATCACCAGCGATTACGGCTTTATAATTGTTTTTGGACCTTTCTTTTTGCATAAAAGAATTTAATATTTTTTAACTAAAAAAAACATGTGTTTTAACCTGATATTGGTAACGCATTAAAATTTTAGTAATAAACGTTAAGTAGTAATTTTTTACTTGAACTCGTCAAACAAACATATACAGCTCTGATATCATTCATTGAGCACTCTTGCTGACGATATGCATACAAAAGAAATAAAATTTAGTTAATGTCTTGGTAATGTCGGAAAATTTTAAGATCTGATTAGATATCATCAAGAACCTCTGTTTAACATTTATGTTTTTAGAGTACTAAATTTTGATGATAATATTAAAGAGAACATAGCAAAAAAAAAACTGTATTAAATACAAAAAGTTCTAATAGTTGTAATTAAATAAGAACTTATATAATTTTAAATACTACTGTTACATAAAATTACGTGAACGAAAAAGAAAAAAAAAAGCATCAATGTTTCATTTTCAGTTATTTAATGTGTTTTAGTTTTCATATTTTAATATAGTGACCTTAAATTGCATATATAACCAAATAATAATTATTTTTATTAAACTAATAATCTTTTGTTGTTGTGTTGTTGTTGTTCTGTTGCTGTTGTTATTGTTATTATTGTAGTTTTATTTTGGTTTTTATAACATAAATAATTTTTATTTCAACATTGACCTGACAGGTTGTGTTCACTGTTTTTTTTTTGTAATGAATTATGAAACGAGCTTAAATAAATGCTTAGTTTTGACTAATAAATTTACAAAACTAGTTACCTTTTTTTATTTAATTATTAAAGAGTTTGGAAAAAATAAAATTAAGAATAAAACAACAGCAACAGCAACAACAACAGCAACAACAACAACTACAACAACAACAACAACAACAACAACAACAACAACAACAACAACAACAACAACAACAACAACAACAACAACAACAACAACAACAAAAGCAACAACAGCAACAACAACAACAGCAACAACAACAACAACAACTATAAAAAACAACAGTAAAAACAACAACAAAAAACAGAAATAAGCAAGACAAATTTTTTACCCTACCATGATATATTGTGATTAATGTCACTAACCAATAGATGTACTTGATAAATTTGAATATAAAAAAGCTATTTTCAAACAAGTATTTAAAGTAAAATGCTAATCATCAATTAAACGAATTAACTTAATAATTAAGTTATTTAATTAAGTTATACAAAGAAATTTATTAATAATAATTTTATAAACCAACTGAACTGTAACAGGATATTAAGTCAAAGACTTAAAAAAAAAAGAAAATACTGAAAATCGATTAATCAAATTGATAAACTAAGTTATATATAAAGTACAAGAATTTTAAAAAAGGTGTTTTTGTTAATAACTAAACTAAAATTCAATATAATTAATACGTCAATGACTTCAATAACGAAAAACATTTAATAATAATATTAATAATTCGAAAGCTTTTGTTTGCTGCTACGCGATAACAAACCCACAAAATGAAACTATTTTTAGATAGTTTAGATTATTTCAGTGGTCAATAATTTTATATATTTTTAACTCTCTCTCTCTCTCTCTCTCTTAGATGAGAGGGAGATTTAATAAAACTTATGTAATTACTGAGCTCTTACATATTTCTTAATACCACAAATGATAATGACCATTCATAAGAAATATTTTACGAGCTGCTTGCTATTTTATATAGTTTCACAAATTGTTTAACTATAATTGTCCCTTGATTGTTCAAATATTATAATAAATAAAATCTTTTTAGTCCAAGTATTTAAGTTAATAAGACATCTTATTAAGTTGTGGTGTTATTTGCCAGTGTTACTACATTGTGTTGTCTAGCCTTTTTATAACCTTTTTTAATTATTCTGTAGACACAGAATATTTTCTGTTATTATTATCTTAATTCTACAAACAATAAAATGCAAACAATAAAACTTTTGTAATTAAAAATTGTAATTTTTTTTTCATATCTTTTTTTAGGTATTTGCAGGCATTACTTGACTTTCCTTTTCTGGTAACTGTGTCGTGACAGATTTAAAAAGAACTCAACTGATGTTAATGCGGTCTTTATGTCGTTAACAATAAGCAAAGACGTTGCTGATAGCGAGCCAAAGTTAAAATATTTATAGATAAATTTGTATTTAATTTTTTAGATAATATATCAAGTTATTAATGTGTTTTTATTGTTATTAGTGATTTAATAACTCATACTCCGTATTACGAGTTGCTTACTGCTAGTTATTATCATTATGTTATGAATTCATATTAGTTAATAAAATTGTATTGAATATTCTCTGGTTATCGTGTTTTATACGTGTTTAAATGCGAGTTTGATACTCAGTAGGTGTCGTATTGTATACCGTCTTTATACGCATCTGTGGTCTATTTAAATGCGCGTTCGACACGATAAAATGGCTAAGTTGTATTCGTAAATAACGCGTATTCTGAAAATTTTACGATACGTAATTAAACGAGTGTCTAATGTGCATTTACAACAAAATTTGCCGACTGGGGCGTAACTCTTATGTCAAAAAATGCTATCTGTCCATTTCACCAAAAACCATTTGCTTTAATATCCAAACGAGCTTGGTTACTAAGACGTTATTTGCTGTATGAGGTGTGGTTTGGATTAAAAATTTAATGCCTAATATAATTTAATAATATTTTATTATATTATATAATATAAACATAATAAAATTTGGATTAAAAATTAAAAATTGGATTGGCTTCTCTTGGCGCATCTGATGAAACTATTTTAAAGCTGGCAACGGTAAATTAAATGATACAATATGCCTCATGTGGCATATTGCATCACAGTTTAAACTGAACTATGGTACTTCATGAATTTGCAAATTTTCGTTTCAAATTTTTACTTAATTTTTGTGTAAACTTTTGCATTTTTGTGTCTCTGGAAAAAAAATTGTAAAATTATTAAAATAAAAATTTAAGGAAATAAAAATCAATATTAAGAAAAATATTTAACTGTATAACATGTATTTTAAACTGTTAAATACACCAATATATTTTAATAAACTTTTTAAAATTTAAATAGACATTAGTAAATAAATGCATTAGCTTTTTTTACACATAATGCTATTATGTGTTTTAAAAATTATAAAAAATATAGGAATTAAGTTTTGTCTTAAGTATTGCAAATCAGCTTTTTATTATCACCAATCATGAAAAATAATTATTTAAAATATGCTTCAATGTAAATTACAGCACAGCATATTATTTATTTTTGTATAATTACAACATATTACAATATATTATAGGTTGCATTAAGTTATATCTTATATTTTGTTATAATAATATAAAATATTTTTTTAGTTATATATGTTCACAGTAGAGTTTGGATTATGCTTGCAGAATAATGAATTGAAAGCATATGGCGCTGGACTTTTGTCATCAATTGGAGAGCTTCAAGTAAGAACTTTTTATAAAATTTGTTTTAAAAACATTTATTTTATAAATTATAATTTAAAATTCTTTGCAGTATTGCTTTTCTGAGAAATCCATAAAAGCTCCATTTGATCTTGAAGAAATATTTGCAACCAAATACTCTTTGACAGAATTTCAACCAAAATATTTTATTGCAGAGTCATTCAGTGATGCAACAAATAAAGTCAGGTAAAGTATTTAGTATTAAAGTTTTGTATTTTATAGTTATATTTTTAAATTATTGAATTGATGTATATACCAAGTGAAGTTTAGTCTTACCCATTTTTTTGATATATAGGTGTTTTGTTGTCGAATTTTTGATATAGGGGTATCAAGTTTTTGTTATATCAACTTTTGGGTAAAGGCTGACAAATTATAAATTATCAAAAAGCAATTTTTTTGAAAACAATAAAGCTTTGATATATATACATAACCTTCTAATGTATAAGCACATTCAATGATTTATCAGTTAAGTGTGATCGAATTTTGGTACTGATATTACCTGGTTTTGAAAATACTCGCTGAGAATCGGTAGGTGTTAGCTTGATTAAACAAATAGCATCAAATAGTTTTTTTAAATTTTCCGTTCGATTTCAATTATTGAAAGATAATGTAAATTCTTGTTTTATATTTTTAATAAGGAATTAGTTGTCCTTGAATTGTGGTTCTTTTGATACTGAATTTTGTATAAATTTGTCCAGTTCTTCTTCCAAAGCCATTTTTTTTTTCTTCAATAGAAACAATTTCACTGTTTTTTCTGTTTCCTAAAAATTATTGTAAAAAATAATTTGCATTATTTTGTATGCCGAATGAAATTCATGTCTGGAATGATTTCAATAGAATCATTAAATTCTAACTGGTACATTCAGCAATTCTTCTTTTTCAATTTTTGTATTAACGTTTTACTTATTTCATTATTAGCAATACAAAGTTTACTCATCATAAACTCGATTATTTGCATCTGCTGAATTCAAAGATCTTATCAACATCATCTTCATCTTGAAAACAATCATCGATATCACTATCAATATTCTCTTTCTACAATATTGTATTATTATTACCATCATTATATAAATCATTTTGTTTACGTACAAGTTCGAATTTTTTTTTTCTTTCTATAAAGTGTCTTGAAAACAGCTAAATGTGAAAAAGATCTAAAAATTCTCACTAGTCTAAGATTATACGGTTCTTTTTTTTAGCATCGTATAAATTGATTAACATAGCTTATCATCCGAATACTTACCGAACAATAGTCAAGTGTAATACTGAATCTTCTAATAATCTTCAGCTCTTCCGCTCTTAAGTTAATATTGTACTTTAGCCTTTTTTTCTTCATAGCTTTTATGAATAAGTCCCATAACGTATTCAATTTTTGGCAGATGTTTGATACATTTGGCTATTGACTCTTGTATAAAATCACTTAATTGCATTATTAAAATTCCATTCACAACAGCTTGTTTAATCATAATTTCTTGTTGGCTATAACGTGTCATGAAATATTGTTTTTTTGTTTTTTCATCACCGACTCACTATTCCCATCCCTCGTGGCTTACTTAGCATAATTCTATGAATCATTTTTATGTGGTTTATTATTGCACCAGTAGAGTCATTGCTGTTTGAAATCTTTGTTTGGCATGTTAAACATTCTGCATTTCCATTAGAAATTTTCCATTAAAAAATTGTTCCCATATTTTTGATTTTTTCGGTACTCATCTAGATGGGTTAATATAAGAGGCTTTAATTTTGAAACGGTAAATTAAAACTAACTGAAAGAAATATTTACCTTTATGTTTTGTCGATACAGATAAACTTTTATAATATTATACCTTTATATAAAGATTTATTTAAACAAACTATTGAATAGGATTCAATTCAATAAACAGTGTACTTCAAAAAATAATTGAAGAAATAAAACAAAAAACTTGAACAAGCATAGCTCTTGATTAATAATTTATTGGTAACCATTTTTAAAAAAAGGTTTAACCAAAATCTGCAATATACAAACGCGGTTTCATAGAAAGTTATTATGATTAGTTACGCAAGACATAACAAATAACCAATTAGTACAAATACCCAATTAGTGTCACGATATAATTACGTGTAAATAATTGTATATATATAGTATATAATATAGAGACATAATTTTAATTATTTAGGGAATATAGTTTGTATATAAACTATGTTTAATTTTACTAAGAGGTATTGGCGATTGCGCATAACTAAAGACGATCGTTTTTTATGTGAAGCTACGATATCATTTACGTTTGACGAGTAATGGATTAGAATTATATATATATATATATATATATATATATATATATATATATATATATATATATATTTGCTGTTCATATAATTAGGGATACAATTACAAAGAAATGTTTATATAAAAAAAAGTGGATTTATTAAAAACACGCAGGGGCTAAAGGAAGGTACGGATGACTAACGTCACCACAATCTTTACATAGAGCACCTATCTGAGCTTTATAAGTTAAAAATAAAATAAGATTAAAAATACTTTGTACATCTCCGATATAATAAAAACTTTAGACCTTGTTTAAATATTTACATTAAATAAAGAAAGTAAATATCTATATAGTTTTAGCAATAGTCATTTAAATATTCTGGCAAACTCTGTTAAACATCAAAATAAATATCAAAATAAGAGCCAATTAAAACAAGTAAAATTCTAAGAATAATGGAATTCAATTTTAATTTCGAAAAATCAAGAAAATTATTAATCTAATTTAAAAACTTTATTTTTTATTTCAAGCTTAAAGGAATTTAACGATTTTACCGTATTTAAGTTTTTTGTTATTTGAAAAGTGTTAGTTTTGGTCCGCGGTATGATATTCCATATTCAAAATACTTACAACTAACTCTTGACAATTTTTAAGTATTCCATTGGTTTATTCTAGGAGAATACTTTTTGTTTACATTTTTTGTAAATTTATTATTAAAGTTTTTTGGAATCAACCTGTTATTGCATTTATATATAAAAATTAGGTGTTGCTAAATATTGATTTCATATATATTCATCATTTGCATGTTTTTCATTAATGGTTTTGCATGTTCTTATTTTCGTATTCTTATATATAAGTCTGCATGCATTTTTTTGTAGAGAAAATATTTCTTTAAGTTTTTTTGGTTGAGTACTAGCCCATGTAATATTGGAACAGTAAATAAGACAATGTATTAGGCAAAAATATACTAGTTTCAGACTTTCTGATGTTACACAAGGACAAATTCGGTGCATCAAACCAATTGTTTTACTAATTATTAATTGAATGTAATTTATTTTGGGAAACCATCGTAAGTTTTCATCAATAAGAATCTCTAAGAACTTTATTGAATCATTGTTACTAATTAGTGTAACATTTAAAATCAAATCGGGTAATTTTAAAGAAAATTTTTATCTTGTAATTTTTTAATGAAATGAAGTATATTTTGTTTTGTCTACATTGAGTGAAAGTTTATAAGCCTTATACCACTCATCAACATTCTTTAATTCCAAATTCATGTCAGAATACAGTTGATTAATGTCACAATTTGAAAGGAAGAGAACATTATTGAGTTAGATTTACCGATGCATTATATAAATCATTTATATAAATCAAGAAAAGCAATGGACCAAGATTTGCCCCTTATGGAGCTCCTCATAAAATTTTAAGTTGTCCTGATTCCTTACTAGTAACATTTTTTTTGTTTATCAGTGACCAATCATAGGTTTTATTTATCACTCCATAGTGTTTTATTTTTTCTACAAGAATGAGGTAATCAACCATATCAAATCCCTTTGAAAGGTCAATAAATAATGATTTAAGTGAAGTTATTATTTTCAAATCCTTTAGTAATTTGGTCCACTATTACAATTATTGCGTGTTCAGTTGAATATTTTTTCCAAAAACCAAACTGTTATGTGTAAAATAAATTATTTTCATCAAAAATGGTTATAGATTCTATTATAAATTACATGTTAAAATTTTTTTGAAAATACAGAAAGTGTCTATAAAGGCCGTTTATCAAAGATTTCAGATTATTCATTATTTTTGTAAGTTTGACATACTTTTGTCAAATTTTAATTTCGAATTCTCAAGAAATGTTATGCTATGAAAAGTTAGTTATCGGATATCGGATACATTTAACCGATGTTGAAATACATTTAACGGATATCAAATTCGAATACATGAGAAGAAAACCGCGGATTTTCGGATTCAGTTTTTCCGTTTCAGAATTCCTTTTCCCAAGCAAACCCTAATGTTTATTTAAGGAATTATGTTTTTCTTAACTAAACTCTATTTAATTACTGTTTAAAGAGTTAAAACTTAGCTAAATAATAACTCCCATTGTAATAATAGTATCATTTTTATAATTTGCTTGATGATTTAAAAACATTAACTTTTTAAGGTTTTTTTCAATTTCAATAAAATAAGATTTTTCGTCAAAAAGTTAAAAATTACAAAAGCCAAACCAATATTAAAAAGTGATGACATTACGAACATTAGTAACTAATCATCAAATTTCATTTCTTTCAACAAAATTTCTTTCTATTTACAAAAATTTTAGAAAGAGATTTATGCAACAAAATTTATAACCATCTTACAACTCATTATACAACAATCAATGGTTACCAAAAAGCAATTTTACTGAACACGCAATTCTTCGATTTACAAGACTTTTTTTTTTTACTGATTTAAAAATTTTCAACTAATACTATTAATCTACTCAATGAATCTAACCTAACACCTAACCTAACACCTAACCTAACACCTAACCTAACACCTAACCTAACACCTAACCTAACACCTAACCTAACACCTAACCTAACACCTAACCTAACACCTAACCTAACACCTAACCTAACACCTAACCTAACACCTAACCTAACACCTAACCTAACACCTAACCTAACACCTAACCTAACACCTAACCTAACACCTAACCTAACACCTAACCTAACACCTAACCTAACACCTAACCTAACACCTAACCTAACACCTAACCTAACACCTAACCTAACACCTAACCTAACACCTAACCTAACACCTAACCTAACACCTAACCTAACACCTAACCTAACACCTAACCTAACACCTAACCCAACACCTAACCTAATGACAATTATGTTTGGCGGTGATTCTAAATTATTTCTCTTTCAAATTAACATAATGAATTTCCAAATGATTTAAGCAAATTATCATTAAGTATTGATAAAACTATTAGGACTCCTTTTTAGTGCAATGGAAAAAGACACCTATTTCCAGAGCCGTGGCTAGGACCCCCACACACCCAAAAAGGGGTGTGTGTGGAAGAAACAGTTTTAGGGAGCTCATATTAGGAGGCCTATTTGAAAATTTAGTGGCCCTTTGTAAAATTTAAGGAGCTTTTTTTTTTGTATTTATTTTTAATAATATCTAGTCAAAAGGTTTTTACAGTTTTGGGACCCTAACAGCAGTTTTTTTTTTTTTTTTGGAGAGGATGGGGAGGAGGAGGGCCTCCAACCCAATAGCAACGGCATTGTCTACTGTCAAGTAATATCATTTTTTTTTTAGTTATGATATGCTGATTAAAAATTTTTTAGCGTCTGTATTGACGGAAATTTTCCTTGGAGAAACCACATTACTAACTTAACCTATTGTATTTAATGATTTTTCCTAAAATGTTTTAACCATTTTGTGTTGACCTTTGATCAGGGTTGGTGGAACAACGGGGCTTTAGGGTCTTTAACTTCACTTTTGAAAATGTGTGGGCTTTCGGTATTGTTAGAAAGGGAAAATTATTCACATAAAGTGCAGCAGGTTCATAAAACATACATCAAATGATATGTAAAAAGCATGATAAACAATGCGATGAGCATTACGAGTGCCAAATTTTTTTGAAATCTCTACATTAAAATGTGTTACTCAACAAGTCTTAGCTATTCGATGGAATGATAAAATATATGAATAGACTTTCTTGGTCTGCATGCATTTGATGCTACCAACAATAAGTTGCTTTTTTATGCATTAAGTGATGTTAGACAAGAAAATGGTGCGTGGACAAAGTTACGATGGTGCCGCTTTTATCTCAGGATATCTAAGTTTGTTGCCAAACTATTTAAAAATGATGTCAATAAAACAATTTTTATACATTGTACATGCATTGGCTCAACCTTGTTCTTCAAGAAGCTTATAAACCAGTTAGATGTACGAACGAGGGTAAGGAGCTGAGCCAGCTGCTTCCAAGAGACTGGTAATGTTTGAAAAATTACAATATGATATACTTGATGAGAATGACAAGCAAATCAATTTAAGAATTTTTTTTGAATTGATAAAATTATATGCCGATTCAACTCCATATTTTTCTTTTTTTATACAACTTTACCATGAAGTCGAAACTTTTTATATATTTTATATCGTTGCGAACAAAATAGCGCTTGAACCGAAACTGATATAAAAATAATTTTCGCACTTTTTTGAAATTTAGATATAATTCTGATAGTATAACTTTTATGCAGCTAGAACAAGATGTTAAATAAAAAATCAAAAAGTGAAAAAAAACACTTTTCTTTGATAAAACGGCACACTCGATTAATTACTTAGTTTAGTTTTTCGCAAGTGACTAAGCGCTTATCTTTATCTAATTAACTTTGTGTTAATTCTGTTTTAATTATAAATGAACTATAATATTGTTTGTTAATATAATCATCTCAATAAAATCATTTCTTACTCATTAAAAACCTATTATTTCTCAATATAATCATCACTCACTCAGTTCAAATTTAACTCACACACTTTATTAACATGTCAACTAAAAAAACAAAAGCATACAAGAAAGACAATATACTAGCCACATTAACCATTATGATAGAAAGTAAAACATTGCTGAGAAAAGCTGCATTTAAACAGGGCGTTCTTAACGCTTAAAGTTTGCAAAAATAACAACAACAAAGGCTTACATGGCTCAGGTACAACAACAGCACTCTCAAATGAAACAGAAAGATTTATAGTGCATGCGTTCCAATTACTTGGTGACTAGAGTTATGGTTTACCCCAAATTGAATTCTAGAATTTGTATGTGGCTGCACTTATTCAAAAATGGCAAGCCTGGTAAAGACTGGTTTTATGCCCTTATGAAGAGATGGTCAAAAAAAATTTCAACAAGAAAAGCGGATAACTTAGCATTTAAAAGAGCCACTAATTTGTACGCCAGACATAATTGATCGTAAGCCAAAAGAAACTTTCGTCCTGACTGGGCAAGAGGTAGTCCAGTTGGCACCAAATGTTTAATTTCAAAATCGGGTTGGATGGAGTACGATACATTTATTGAATGACTGAAAGAAGTATTTATAGCCGAAACTAAGCATATTGGTGGAATTCATATTTTTGTATTAGATGGACTTACAACTCACATAACTTTGAAGCGGTATTGCTGTGCAAAAAACACAATATAATCTTGATTTTTCTACCAGAGCATTCTTCACATATTCTACAACCATTGGATAGAGATGTCTGTTGTCATGTCAAACAAGCATGGAAAGATATTCTTACAAAGTATTACAAACACTCAAAATGTAATAATTTAGATAAACAAAATTTTCCACCGTTGCTTAAACTGCTGTACGAGAGTGGTGAATGCTTTACACGCTTGCATGCAATCGCTGGTTTCCAATACACTGGCTTATTTTCACTTAATAAAAACAACATAAATCTTAAGGCATTAGCAATTACACAAACATTTAATTGACCTTCATCAACTTAAGCAGCCTCCACAGCAGTAGCGTAGCTAAAAGTTTCGGACTCATAGGCAAGATCCCCTGATGGTCCCCCTTAAGGTCAATCTATTTTATAAAAAAAAGTAAATTCAGTAGGTATATTATAAACTCAGTAGTTTATTATTATTACAGAAAAGAACACAGTATGAAAAACACTTACGAAGTACATAATATTAAAAAACATTTTTTTCTAGCTTTTGCATTTGCAAAGATATTCACAACTTCTTTAACATCCGTTGTTGACGCTGTTTTATGCTCTATGGCGAGTAATGCAAGATAATGTAGTCTGCTTTGAGTGGTTGTATTTCTCTTGTAATCTTTAATTTTTTTTAATTTATTAAAACTTCTCTCCACACTTGCAACCGTTATGGGTAATGTGAAAAATAAAAGAACTGTCGTGTAAATTTCGGACAAATCACTTTCCAATACACTATATTTGGTTGTCATTATTTCAGCTAGCTGTTTAATTGACATTGAGTGGTTTAAATCTAATTTTAATAATGTGGTAAGTTGGACAAATTGATTAGCTAGGTTGGATGTAAATACTTCTGGATATTTGCTGCATCACAAGCTTTTACCATATTTTGTTCAGTGAAGTGTATCACAAGCTTTTACCATATTTTATTGCGACATCGTTAATATATTCTAAGGTTCAAGAAATGGAAAATAATGGTTGATAGTTCTCATTCCGGTGAAACGTTTATGGATTTGGACAATTATTTTCTCCAGTGCATAATAAAAACATTTACCTTGAATATTTCTTCACTATTACTAAAACGATAATCTGATGACAATTCATCAAAATGACGTTTAACAAATCTTCGTCGTTTACACGTAAAACGCGGATCAACTTTCCACAAGTTTGCTAGCACTTTAGCTTCTATTTTAAATTCTTCATATGAGTCTCGAAATATTATTAGTTTATTATTTAAATTTTCTTATGCAGAAACTGCCGTACATAAATCCACATCTTTTTTTTGTAAAATTGTAGATACATAATTGATTTCAGTCATGATTTTGAATAAAAATACAGTAATAAATACAAACTCAAAATTTTCGATTTGTTTTTTAATATCGGCTGCTTTATTTCTTTCATCCACCTTATTTGATTGCAGTATTATTTTTGTAACTGCTTTTAAAATTTCAACGAAACAAACTTTAATACCTCCTATAGATTGTATTCTCCCTTACCAACGCGTAGGGTTAGGTTTTTTTTTAAATGTTTTTTCCAATTCCCCAGAAAACTGTGACAGCAGATCCCACCGATTGATACTGTTTCCAAAGAAAGAATATATATTTTGAAGTGTGGTATAAAATGACATTACATCATGGCAGCCAGATACGCTATCATTAACAACTAAATTCAAGTTGTGACTGTTACAGTGGACATATTCAGCATTTGGTTGCATTTGTTTAATTTTAGACTGTAGTCTTTTGTAAATTCTACTCATAACATTGGCACCATCATAACCTTGACCATAGCACTTTTCAATTGGAATATTTAATTCACTAAGTATACGCAGAACCTCATCATTAATTTCTTTGGCTGAATGATCCGTTAATTCAAAAAATCCTAAGGTTTCAATAATATTAAAATGTGTCGCTTTTTCGTTTTCACTGCGATCTATGTGTACATGTCTTATAACAATGCTCAATTGATCTTTCTTAGTGATATCTTGTGTCGTATCTAACATTAAAGAATAAAATGGTGATGTATTGATTTTCGTAGTAAGCTCTTCCAATAATCTTACTCCCAAAATTGTTATTAATTCATTTTGTATATCTGGACGAAGATACGTAATGGATCCGGAAGGCATTGAAATAATTTGTTTCATCACATCATCATAATGAGTAAGTAGTTCTACTTGCGACAGAAAATTTCCGTTATAATCTCCTGTAAATCCTTCTCGATGACCGCGAAAGGCTAAAGAATTTTTGGCGAGCATAAGCGTTATACGAATTAAACGCTCTAATGCCATTTTTCAAAAGGATACTTTATAACGTAACTGTTCCTCCTGTGTTTCATCAATTGTCTGATTAGTTTCCCATAGCTTATATACTGCACAAGCATTAACATGAGCTTGTGAAGAGGTATGAGAACTTATACGTGTAGATAAATTTTTCCAATCTTTCAGACCAGTTTTCCATTGGCTATTTTGATTTGAAAAAAACCAGCATGGCTCACAGTAGACAGCTTCTAAAAGTATGGAATAACATAGCTAATAATAAGTTTCACTAAAACTCCTGTTCTGTTGATTATAATCTTTGGGAAATGGTCCTTTTGGCCGATGCGGTGGAATACGTACTAATGATCGTTTTTCGCTATCAGATATAATTTGATTTAAATATTTACTCAAATCATTAGTTAGTGCCATAGGGTGAATATTAGTTTTTACTGCTGTTTCTTTATTTGCTACTTCAATTTGTATTGCATTTTCTGTAGCAGTATCAGTAGTTTGCGATTCTTCAGTTTTTGGAAATTCATTTATATCCGCAGAGTCTATATTATCAGATCGGTGAATATCATTTTTACTTTTTCTAAAAAAATATATCGAGCTTGGGCAATTTTTGCGAATCTTTTTCCTTTTCCTTTTTAATTTTACGCTTTTCAGCGCCACTTTTAACTTTAGATGTAGATTCCGCCATGATAAAAAAGGGCCTTACACTTATAAATTCCAAAAACTGGTAAAATCAATATACACAAAAATTTTGTTATTTTTTTGAATTAATTTTTTATCCCTAAAAAAAAAAATACATAAATTTTATAAATGTCAGAAACGCGTATTGTTGAGGAAATCCAATAAAATAATTGAGTTCAAACAATGTTCTTGACGTTAACACATAGGTATATTTTGACATAATGACCCATTTTAAAGACCTTTAAATATTATATATATTAAACCCGTTTTTTAAAACGGGCTAGCACATTAGTAATATATTAAAAATGAAATAATGCAATAGTGCTTGCTTACCTTCGGTAATAGGAAAAAGAAAATATATGTATATTAATATACATATGACTAAATAAACAACGTAGAAGTTCACAAATATAAAAAACGATGACTTAATTAAACACAAATCTGTACTCTTTAAAGATTCTCATTGAACTACAATAGTTTATAAATATTTTAGCGCAAAATATTACAAACATTACTTAGATAACAAAAATTCAAATTAAAAAAAAAAACTTGCCTGCTCTATTGCAAATTTCAACATCTCAATTTCGATTTTTGATTTTTGAGTAATGTCGACGTTTGGGCCCCTTTTTCGACGGGCCCTTAGGCTGTGCCTACTCTTGCTATAGGGTAGCTACGCGCCTGCTCCACAGCACCTACACCATCTTGCTCAGATACAGCTTCATCATCTTCAACAGCCGCCGCCACACTTACTCCAACTACATACCAATTACCATCTTTCTCAACTACACCAGCTTCAAGTTTTGATAGGTATCAAGCATGTGTTGAGCGTTGCAAAAACAGTATCGAGATTGAAGAAGTTTTTTCAAGCCAGAAATCAATCGCATGTTAAAGTATCGAAGCAGTGCAACCTGTCAAAACTTGAAAACTTTCTTAAATAAAAGTTGTGTTAAAAAAATAATAATATATAAAATTTATTATAATTAAAAATAAATAAATTATAATATTATAAATAAAAATAAATAATAAAATAATAATAATTAAAATTTAAAAAATTCAATATTTTTTCAAGTCTGCGGTTTTATCAGGATGTCGCCTAAAACCGCACAATTTTTTTTCTTTACACTTAATATTTTCGATAATTTTATTATAATTTTTTTAACAAATATTTATATTATCTTATGTAGTTTTTTTTAAACCTATCTAATAAAAAAAAAAAAAAAAAGAAAAAGAAAAAGAAAAAAGTTATTTAATTTTTATTGATAAGTGTGCGGTTTGACCCGGTTTTACTCTATTACTCTGAATAATCACAAATGGGACATGATGAAATATTACCGAGCCCGGTATTGCGAGGTACTTGACGTTATAGGAAGTCAATTAAATCAACGTTTTCCAGAAAGTTCAATGGAATTATTATTCGCTTTAGCAAAGATATTATTGTTCACTGCAAATGGTGATACAGAGATAAAAGCTTTGTTATTATAAATGTTTTTTATAAAAATGATATAGTTTATAATAAATTACAAGCTGAACTCTTCTCTGTTTAAATCCATTAAGGAAACTTATAATTTTAGATGTAAAATGAACATTAAACAGGTAACATCTATCACAAATTGATATGTTAAACGAAATTAAATGTTTTATGTTTTCTGAAATATCAAAACCTCTCAAAATATACATGGCGATATTATTGACAACCTGCACAGCCGAACAATTTTTCTCTCATCTAAGAATGATGAAGTCCTTTAGTCGATCAACTCAAAAGCGATATCTTATACTTCTTTAATTTTATAAATTGAATACCGCGGTATTAGATTCAAATGCTATAGCAAAAATATAATAAATTGAAAAGTAAAGACAGTAGAATTTCTTACTAAATTGTTTTTAGATTGTAAAACGTAAATTGTTTTTAGATTGTAATATATTCTTTTAATTTTAGTCTGCGTTAGTTAAATAATTTGATATGACGTTAAATTTTAGTGAAATATAGTTATAGTTGATATTATATTTTATTAAAAATAGATACGTGTGGTTTTCTTTTAAGATTAACTGAAAATTGAAATTGGTTTTATATGATATAGTATCTATTTTTAATAAAATATAATATCAACTATAATCATATTTAATTGTAAATATGATTATAGTTGATATTATATTTTATTAAAAATAGATACGTGTGGTTTTCTTTTAAGATTAACTGAAAATTAAAGTTTACGCCTTCTTCCGTACCAATGTCGCTTTTTGGGCTAGAGCTGGCGTCGAACCTAGGACCTTTGGGTTCTGAGCCAGAACTATAGCCACTGCGTCACGGCTGCTCCTTATTATATATTATTTCCTTTCACCACCCCTGGCTTTGATAAATGGATTTTTTTTTTAACTTTTACCATTGTTTTTTCAGTGTTAAGCTATTGTATTTAAAAAACTTTCACCGAAATACTTACCAATGCCGAAATTATTTATAAACGTAATTAAATACGAAACCGAGTCCTTAAATTTAATCAAACTTTGTTTAAAATTTTTTTAATTTTAGTTCTTCTTTTATTTAAAATTTCTTTAAATATTTTAGCAATAGCAATAAACTAAAAACAAACAAATAATTATGATAATGTAAATAATGTAAAATATATGAAATAAAACATCTAAATCACTTAACAAGCAACGCAAACAAGTATTAATTACGTTACTAAAAACTACTTACGTTAC
This sequence comes from Hydra vulgaris, assembly GCF_038396675.1. Taxonomy (NCBI): domain Eukaryota; kingdom Metazoa; phylum Cnidaria; class Hydrozoa; order Anthoathecata; family Hydridae; genus Hydra; species Hydra vulgaris. Next base: position 39,003,879 of record NC_088929.1, read on the forward strand.
AAAAAAAAAAAAGTTAGTGTTTCTTTTGGAAATATTAATAATATCATATAAATATTATAACAATATAAATCATTTTATAAAAAAAATATTTATAAACTACTTTAAAACATCAGATAATACGAATTCTCTCCATATTTATTAACACAAATAGAACTGTTAGTTTTTTGCGTTTTTTTTTTTTTCCTGAAAATATCTTCTATTTTTAAATAAAAAAAATTTAAAAAATTAAAGTTTTTAAAATTTGTAAATGGGAGAAATTTTCAAATCGCAAACTTTAGACAAATAATTCAACTTTTATAACGAAGAGTAAATTTTTCCAAAATTAAAAAACCTTTACTTTATTTCCAACCATTTTTAAATTTTCTGTAAATAAAAAATATTCTTTATTAATCAGAATTAAAGTTATTTAATTTAAACTGAATTCGATGTAAACAATTACACCTAGAGATACCAATGTAAACAGTTATGCTTAGTAATGCCAATGTTAACAGTTATTCCTAGTAATACCGATGCACAGTGACTCAGGACGATCAAAAAACGGCAAAATTTTAATAAAATTTGACATAAATTGTAAATAAAAAAAATTATTTATGAAAATAATATTTTTTGGGTTAAAGATTTCAAATTTGTTGATAAATTTTATTTTTACGCGGATCTTAAACGCGTATAATGCGCGTATGCGCGCGTTATACGCGTACATAATGTTTTTTATTTAACTTTTAGAACCTTTAAGACAAACAAATTATCTTGATATATTACTCTACTTGATATTTAAAATAAAGGTTTTTAAAGGATGTTGATACATAGAGAAAAAAAAGTATATTTTCTTACATTTATTTTATTATTTACATTACAATTAATTTAATAACTTCGTCTGGTAACGGTTATCCTCGATAGCTCTTATGTTTTCTAAAAGATATGCTTGATACTTTTGGATCTGATCTTACTAAAAGGTAGTGGATCTGATTCATCATTGTGTTTAACCTTGATATTTTTGCCGTGTGCTTAAGTCTAGAATTTCTTATCTGTTTATTTAAACTCTCCAATGCATCTTCCGAATATACCCCGATTGGCAAAGGTAATTTATGTGATATAGAAGAACTATGCAGTAGCAGTTTATGTACAGTAGGAGGCATAACATACCAGTCGTACAAACTCACTATACGTTTAGCTGTTTCAGTGCAGTATAAATCTAATTCATTGATATTAATATAATATCCACAAGATATGGTTATGAGAATATTATGCAATCTTTCAATTATATCACAATCAACTTTAGTAATTTCAGAAAAAACTTCACTATTTTTAAATGCTCTTCTTGCAGTATTGCCGTCATTGGTATTTCCAGACCCAGTTTTAGGCATGTCAACATATAGGCTTAACTGTTATCTGGAGAGTACCTGAATCTCTTTTTTTTTAAGTCTACAGATAATTTTTCCTCAATTGTTTTTGGTTTATACTTTTTAATTTCAATTTTATAACTCAAATGAAGAATGAATTCCAAGCATCTTATCCAGCAATGCAAAGCTAAAATTCCTAGCCTCAAGGCTGAATCATTCTCAGTTTTTGCTTTTAATAAATCAATATTGTTCATTTCGTTGGGTTTAGCATTGCGCACATTGTAGGATTGAGTGGATTTTGTCTCTGTAAATGCGTTAACTATTTTATTATCAAACATTGTAAGATCAACTCTATAGCTGATATTAAAGGTCACCTTTCTTCCTGCAATATCAAAAACTTTGCAAAACGTCTTTAAGGTATTTATTTGATTTTTTAGATCTGATTCTTCTTCTCTGGATAAAATTGGACTCTCTTTTTATATTGTAGATGAAGAGGTCTACAAAAGTGACAACTTGAAGGATTTCCATTTTTCCAAATTTCGCCATCTTCTTCTTTGAGCAATAGAGGCACAAAAGCTGTACTATAAAGATTTTCTTCACTTTTAAGTTCTATACTTGTGTTGCTTGTCTCGTATTTCTGTGTATAAATACTTTGGCTTGATGCTCCATCAAAACCAATCTTCCCATATAAAACTCCAAATATTTCGTTAACTTGACTAAAATTAGGCATATCATTTATTTCTCCAGCAGCATTTGCACTTTTTGCAGAAGCTGAAAATAGAGCTTCATGATGTTCAGTAGCTAGTTCTTTTCTTTTTTTTTCTTTTGCATCGCTCTCTAAGAATACTCCGTTGTTTATGGGGCCTTCAAGAACCAAAAGGGCTATTTTTATTGTTCATAAGATTTTTTTGAAGCCAAAGATTTTCTTTTGGTCATAATTTTGTCCACACTGTTTTAGTTTTTTCTTCACCTTTAAAATAAATATAACTAAATCAATCTTTACTTTATTTAAGTTTTCTTTGCAAATTTCTCCAGTATTTTTTATTTCAGTAAGTAAATCCTTTCATGATGTTAATTTATTCACTCCTAATTTACGTATATTTGGGATAAGATCTAATCTTTTCATTGTTATTGTTTTTAAGAACCATCAATATAATAAAGCTAATATATCAGAAACATTTTAAATTACATTATATATTTTTTTACTCTACACTGTTTAAAATTATATTTTATTATGGCTTTAACAATTGCCACATTGTTACATCCTGTAAAAACACTATATTACTAAGTTGACTTTATAATACAGGAAATAATAAATTGTTCAGTTTGGCTTTTTCGAACATGTTGCACTTATCGAATAATAAATCGTTCTTTAAAATTGTCAATAAATATTTTAACAAACTTTTAAATAGTAAGTAATGACAAAAGCACGTTTTTTAAAACTATATGTAATATTTATGATTTAAAAACTATATTATAGCAAGAAATACTAGTAAAAAATTAAAATTTATGTTTTCCGCCATTTTTATTTGTTTTGATTATAACAAAATACTTTCAAAAATGGTGGAAAACAAGGTTTTTAAGTGTTTGAAAACATTTGTATTTCTTTAATAACTTCCAATACCGAAGGAGACCGCAGTAATCCCTTTATATTTTAAAAGTAGAAATGTTAATTAACTAGAAAAAAAATATATTTTTTTGGAACTCGGTGGAACATTTTTTTAGCTGATATATAAACCAAAAAAATACAATTACTAGCTGCCTTTTTTTTCAAAAAGTCTTTAAACTTGAACAAAAAAAATCAGACTTTTTTTTTCTTTTTAGTAAATTTGAAATATATAGAGTCAAAAGGTTATCTTCAAAATAAATATACACTTTTATTTAAATTAAAAGTACTCTATTTTAGTCAAATAAAAATCTTACATTTTTCAGATTTCTTTAAAAATAATAACAAATTTTTTCACTTCTTTTTACTATAAAATAAAAAATAAAAGTTTTCTTAGAAAATTATTTATTCTTTTGAAATAAAAAATTATTGCAATTTAATATTATTTAAAAAAGGGCACTTAATTTATAGAAAAGTTGTGAGCGGTTTATTACCATTTTTTTGTTGTTCTGAATCACTGTGCGATGTAAGCAGCTATACCTTGTAATACTAATGTAAACAGTTATACCTAGATTTAACTTATTCTTAGTATTTTCAAGTTATTTAATCTGAAATAAATTCCCGAACTTTTCAACTCACATAAATTAAGCAAAAACTTACGTTAGTTTTTGTTTTATTGAGTTGTTTAGAAAAGCCGATGTTTCAATTGTATTGGGTTGCATAATTGTACAGCCGTTGCATGTTAAGCAGCCGTGGCGCGATGGTTAGGGATCTGGCTCAAAACCAAGAGGTTCGATGCCGGCACAGGGTCAGTTAGGCGACATTGGTAAGGAAGGAGTTTTTAACTTTCTATTAAGTGCTCTATCGCTCTATGCGTCGCTCTAATAGAAAATGAGGAAATAGGCTTATAAATAAAGAAGCATTTAACATATCGAGCTGATTTTTTCACAAGACATCAAACTTTTGTTTATATTTCTATATTTAAAAGAAAAATACCCGGTTTTTATAAAAAAAACCCAGCTTACTGTATTGATTTCAGTTCATCCGGAATAATTTCTGACTAACCCCGTAAACTACATAAGTCCGGATATTATAATTCAAAAATTATATTTTAAAAATATTATAATTCAAAAAACAGGCGCTGATATTTTATAGAATTTTACAATCTATATCATTAACACTATTTGATAATAAACAATATCATTTATATTATTTGATAATAAACAATATCATTATATAAATTTATTAAAATTATGAACAAATCTGCTATCATCCGATTCTTCGTTCTTTAGTTTTTTACAAAGTTTCTCAACTTTCTAATACATGTTCTAATACATGATATAATCTATAAATAATGGTCCTGTAATAATAGATGTTTTTAATAATTTGTGGCTGTGAAAATAGGCGTATTTTTGAAAATTTAACGCAGAACTGCTTATCAGTATAACATTTTAGTTCATGATATAGATCTTTCTAGATTAGTTAATTACTAGTTAAAATTTTAAAATTATTTCTTAAAGTTTTAAATAACAAAACTTTGATTTGTTATTATAAACTATATTGAGATTTTCTTACCAAAAAAAAAAAAAAGAAAAATTAACAAAAATTATAAAAAATAGTCTAAACTATTATAACATAACATTCAAAAATGCACTCAATAGAGGAACATATCAAATGTTACAAACTAATAATTAACTGTACCCCTAGTGTTTTATGCCGAAAAAGTTAGACCTGCATGACTAACTCGTACATTTTGCTTTCTTTGTTTCTGGCTTCAAAAGCACTTTTAGACAAAGAACCTGATTGAAGGATACTCAAAATATCTAATAAAAGAAGCACCTTATTTAAATCGTTGGTATACAAGGGAAATACACTAATTCTATTTTTGGCAGTATGGAGTTCTTTATAACACTATTTAGTATCTAAATTCTCTATTGTTTGATATACCACACAAATTTAATAAATTAATGCGTTGTTAAGGTTTTTTATTTCAACTATTACACAAAATCTAATTATTTTAACTATTACGCAAAAACTTATTTGCTCATTATCTTAAAATGATGTTTTTGGACTAACCGCCGATATATAAATATATATATTTGTTTCTGAGAGAAGATCATAAAAATATATACATTCTAAACATTTAAAAGGTTCTAATGATAAGATCTTCTTTCAGAAACAAATATAAATATATATATTTGTTTCTGAAAGAAGATCTTATCATTAGAACCTTTTACATGTTTTTTTACGTCAATACATAAACAAAGACTAAAAAATTACAGTAAATCGTGATATAAATTGGAAATAAAAATCAAACCACTAATCTATTATATATATAAAGGGCAATGTGTGTTTGTGTGTGTGTTTGTTTGTTCTCTATAGAAATCCAAACCGCCGGACCGATCTCGATGAAATTTGGCATGGGGGTAGTCCTCGAGGGGAAGAAGGTTCTTAGCTGGGTTTTGACCCCGTGCCCCGATCCCCGGGGTCAAGGGGGCCCAAAATAGGCCCCCCTGACCCCGGAGTCAGTGGGGACCATCTTTTGGGCCCATTTTTGTGTACAGATATCAGGTAAGCCAGTTTAAATATTGGCCCGGGCAACGCTGGGTAACTCCAGTTAAAAAAGTCTGATCTTATCGTCTGAACTTATAAAAACGCGAATATATAAATACATGTATATATATAAATATATGTATATATATATATATATATATATATATATATATATATATATATATATATATATATATATATATATATATATATATACACACAAAGTAAATACAGTAAGACATCTCTTTTTAATAGAAAACAGAAAATACAACAGTCTACAATATATATATATATATATATATATATATATATATATATATATATATATATATATATATATATATATATATATATATATATATATATATATATATATATATATATATATATATATTAGGGGTGATATATAAATCGATGCATACCTGCTTATTATATAAGCAGGTATGCAATGTAAGTTATACTGGATCCATAAGTGTGAAGTAGTAAATCACCTTCTTTTAGTTTATGCTCACTCTGCTTGATAAGTTGATTACCCTGTTTAATCAGATTTTTCTATTAACTGCTGTTCTTCCTCACGCCCTAATCTATATTTAAGGATCTTCTTTCTAATCTTTTATATATTAGTTGTTATTATTAAAAAACTTACGAATTGATTTAGAAAAGATAAGAATTTATTTGGCATTATATATATATATATATATATATATATATATATATATATATATATATATATATATATATATATACTAGCTGGAGTTACCCGGGCCAATATTTAAACTGGCTTACCTGATATCTGTACACAAAAATGGGCCCAAAAAATGGTCCCCCCTGACCCCAGGGGTCGGGGTACGGGGTCAAAACCCAGCTAAAACCTTCTCCCCCTCGAGGACTACCCCCATGCCAAATTTCATCGAGATCGGTGGATTTCTATAGAGAACAAACAAACAAACACACAGACAAACACACATTGCCCTTTATATATATTAAGATTAAGATAAGAAGATAAGATAGCTGGAGTTACCCGGCGTTGCCCGGGCCAATATTTAAACTGGCTTACCTGATATCTGTACACAAAAATGGGCCCAAAAAATGGTCTTCCCTGATCCCGGGGTCAGGGGGGCTTCTTTTTGGGCCCCCTTGACCCCGGGGAACGGGGTCAAAACCCAGCTAAGAACCTTCTTCCTTTCGAGGACTACCCCCATGCCAAATTTCATCGAAATCGGTGGATTTCTATAGAGAACAAACAAACAAACACACACACAAACACACATTGCCCTTTATATATATTAAGAAGATTAAGATAAGATAAGAAGATAAGATAGCTGGAGTTACCCGGCGTTGCCCTGGCCAATATTTAAACTGGCTTACCTGATATCTGTACACAAAAATGGGCCCAAAAAATGGTCCCCCCTGACCCGGGGGTTAGGGGGTCCATTTTTGGGCCCCCTTGACCCCGGGGGTCGGGGTACGGGGTCAAAACCCAGCTAAGAACCTTCTCCCCCTCGAGGACTATCCCCATGCCAAATTTCATCGAGATCGGTCCGGATTTCTATAGAGAACAAACAAACAAACACACACACATTGCCCTTTATATATATTAAGATTATTTAATATTCATAGTTTATTATATTATTTAATATTCATAGATATATTAATTTAATATTCATAGTTTATTTAACAATAATAATAACAACTTAACATATAAAACACATTATGCACACAAGAGATATTTACTTTGTTGGTTTTTGATGTTTTATAATTAGAAACAACTTTTTTCTTTTACCACAAATTTCTATTAAATAAAAAGCCAGACTTTCAAAAATTCTCACTGTGTAAACAGCATAAAGTCATAAAAACGTGGACTGCAAAAATATAGCACATGCAAATACATTTTGACTTGTGAAAATATGCCTTAGAGGAAAATCATCAAACAAAAGTTTGCTGAGATTAAAAGTAACCATTTTATAACATTAAACCACGCTTAACTTAGAAGTTATAACTTAAAGACTAGGAACAAGTGCACCGCTCCGCATCCAGTTTTGTTTTTTATAGTTATCAACTAACCGGTTGTTATAAAATTCACAACAATGACTTGATTTTATACCATGTTACTGCAGAGGTAGAATATTATTTCACTTCTAAAAAGTCTATTTATTGCAGAAAATTTAAAATAATTAAAAAACTGGCTACCTCTGTAGTAACACGTCTAATTAATCCATCTTTGATTGATTGATTAGACCATGTTTAGTAGATTCATAGATTAGTAACATGGTCATTAACATAGTCTATTAACACGATCAGTAACATGGTCATGTTGGACCATTAACATGGTAAGTAACAACAATTTAGCACTTCAATAATTATTAAGATTTAAAATAAAAAGGTATATTGAGAAGCATTAAGTATTGGACATTGAAGTCAAAGTCAAATAACAATAATTATCGTAAGTCGTGAAAATTACAAGGGATAATTAAGTAAATCAAAAATAAAATTAGAGACTAATTTATTTCATATTAGAAAACTAAAATTTTAAAGCAGCAAGTTAATCTAATCTCATGCTTTTTTGAGAATTCATTTGAGATGCTTCTATGGTGGATTCAATGCTTTTTGTAATAGGATTATACTTGATTATATTTGAGTTCGGTAAACCTTTTGCCCATTTCCTAAATTAAAAAGCAAACTTACAATACAAATAAATCTAAGCAATATAGTTTTAAATAAATTTTCAAGATTATCTTATCTAAACAAATATTTATTACATAAAAGAAGCCATTCAAATTTAAAATATCTTAGTATTTTGTAGAAATCTATATTTAAATTAATATGTGTTGGACCTTAGTGCTAGTTTATCACAAAGACATCGAGTCTTTGTGATAAACTAGCACTAAGGTCCAACACATATTAAACATAGCACTAAGGTCCAAGCGTGGAAGGAATTACATCGCAAAGACATCTAATGTGTCGAAATTTCAGTAAGAGACAATTATTCTAATGCAACTTTATTAATTAACATTCATTTGTTTTTATTATTTTATTATTATGATTTTTAAGAAAGAAATCTTTTTTATTTCTGAAATCCTAATAGCAACGAATAATTATAATATAGTATTTAAATATTTTTGGCTTTTTAATACAAAATTATGCAAGGGTAATTGTGTATTGTAGAGGCAATCATATTTCACAAAAAAATACATATTTACTCGAAGTTTTTAAAAATTGTTTAGGAATGGAAATCAAGCATGTTAAGTAAGTTTTAAAAGTATAATAATTTGGAACTTATTCAGATTTTGGAGCATTTCTGATCACTGTGACCCAGTTTAGGGTGGTTCTTAAAACAAATATTGAAAAAGAAACATAAGATTTTAAAAAAACATTCATTTTTATTTTTTAATAAAATATTTATTTATTTTTAAAAGTTTTTATGCAACAAAATCAAAAAAAAATTTATAAAATAAATTTTGCTATTTGAGATTTTTATTTGATAATGTTAAATACCTGCCAAATGTTAAAGTGTCTTAAGCAATCGCTAAAAAATTTTTTAGCGATTGCTTAAGACACTTTAACATACGTCACCAACGTCATCATCACCATCAAAGTGCAGTAACCAGCTTTCTATTGTTGTGTTTTCTTCATTTCTAATTTTATTCTGAATATACCAGACTGTGAAGGTGTCTGAATGTTGATCCCATCTTGAGATAACTGTCGCCAAATAGTTACTGCTTTGATGGTTGAGAAATTTGAAGATGTTACTAATTTGGTTGCAGTTTTGGTTTTGCTGTACTTGTGGACTGTTTTTGCTGGCACTTGTTACTTTTGTTGAAAAAGGCTTTAAGGACATTTTTCTTTTTTTGGAAGGATATTTTTTGAAAAGCAGTTGTATAACCTTCCCAGTTGCATACCAAACTTGTCCTTTCTTTCCTTTGCTAGGTTTTGTCCTTGCTTTCAATCTGAGGATGATACAATATTTTGTCCTCGCTGCAGAGCCATTCACCATACTTTATGTCAAAAATATTCAATGAATCGTATTTTCTTTGCTTTACACATTTATTGTATGTCTTTAACACTATATACAGTTTTGCTCGTACAAATTGAATTGATAAATGTGGAAAACTTAATTTCTTTTGCCATAAACTTGTTACTTCTTTCTCAATTTGCTTAACGCGTTCTGTCTCCCATGATTCTCCCAGGAACAGATAATGACCAACAATTTGGATTTTGAGTGGTATCCTTATATTCCAGTGATTGTTCTTCTAATGGAACAGTATATAAAAATTTATTATTAAATATTATTAAATTTGAACTTATTCTATTATACTTAATTGGAACTTAAAAAAAAAATCTAAAATGCTACATTTTACAATTTTTTTTTACTGCTAAAAAAAGACATTAGATAATTGGTATCATTTAAGTCGATACCGAGAAGAATGGTCTCGTATCATATGGTATCGCTTATATACTAATGTCAATGCCATCAGTATTGGTTGGATACCACATGATACCAAGAAGAATAGTCTCGTATGGTGTGGTATCACTTATATACTAATGTCGATACCACATGATACCCATAATAAAAATTGAAAGAAAAAAAATTTAAATATGACCTTTTGGATTTATTATTAAAAAAAAAGTAAGATTGCTTCTAAGAGGTTTAGTTAATAATGTTAATGATGTTATAAGGGTCATAAGAATGTTGACTTGTTAAACACACAGAACAAAAACTTAAGAACAAGTTGTTAAATACGCAGAACAAAAAGTTAAGAACAAGTTGTTAAATACACAGAACGAAAAGTTAAGAACAAGTTGTTAAATACACAGAACAAAAGTTAAGAACAAGTTGTTAAATACGCAGAACAAAAAGTTAAGAACAAGTTGTTAAATACGCAGAACGAAATACCAGAAGAGAACTGATACTATGTGAGATTTAATTTAAGTAAAAATACCAGATGAGAAATTAAAATACGGAAGCTTTACCACACAATCAATTAAATTAAAATAACGATACCAGTTAAGAAATTAAATTACGGAAGCTATACCACATAATTAAATTAATTTTGCGATACCATATGGAACATTAAATGATAAATATGGCAGGTATTTTTTGAATAATGATAGTTGCAACATCATTCAGAATTAACAGCTGATGTTGTATTCATCTAACAGGAGATTGTGCTTTCCAAATATTTGTTTTATTAAATTAAAGATTATTAAAAGATTAAAACCAATATCAAAGTAAGTAAAAAGTAAAACTATATATTTAGTCTAAAAAATGGATAAAAAAGTTACCTTGAATAACTTTTGCTATGAACAAGTCGTTTATAATCTTAAATGCTCATAACTCTCAACAAACATAACCTCAATTTATGTTTCATCGCACCTTTAAAAGTTATAACTTTTAAAAATGCGATGAAACACAATGTCCCAGCAAGTTAGGGGATTGAAGGGATTGAAGATACTATTCTGATAAATGATGATGATCCTGAACTGAATATGTCCAAAACACCTGATAAAAAAATAAAGGAAAACCGCAACAAACTAAAGACTTTGAAACATAATAAGAAATTTGCAAATGCGGACTCATTTTATGATACTGATGACTAGTATTTTTTAAGAGACTTGAAGAAAACTGGTCGAGAGATGAATATTTTATAAAGATAAATACTTAAAATGATTTTTAATGTGGTTTCATATGAAATTTATTTACAATGAGTTAATTTAACATACACAACTGATGTAATTTATCTTTTCAAGATGCAAGTATGTTTATTGAATAAAGTTTCATTAACTCGTGTGATACTTTTCCACTATGCAACAAAATCTCACAACAAGGCCTATATATATTCATATATATATATATATATATATATATATATATATATATATATATATATATATATATATATATATATATATATATATATATATATATATATATATATATATATATAACAATTGACGGACGACTTAAAAGATTGCAAAATAAATGAATCAGGTAAGCAAGATAAAGAAAGCAAATTTTACGGAACTGATGTTTGATGAAAAAAACTAGACGAATAAGCGTATTTGGAGCACTTAGGATCAGTCACAGAAAAAGGATGACACTTAATTGAATGATGAGTAACACGAGAATGAATTTTAGTAGATGGCACAAGAGACGCTAGCTCTTTCGAGCAGTGCCCATTATAGTATTTGTAGAAAAGAGAAAGAGAAGCAACATTACGACGATGTGATAATGGTTGGAGGTTGGCTGCAAGAGCAGGTCCAACTATGTTTACAATGCTTTTTGCACCTTGTCTAAAAGAGAAAGGGCATCATTAGAAGATCCGCCCCAGATATGGCAACAGTATTCCATACAAGGCCGGATTTGAGATTTATAGAGATAGATAATAGAATCCGAAGTAAGAAAGTGACGAGCTCTACAAAGAGATGCAACCTTAGCAGATGCTAATTTTGCAACTGATTTGATATATGGTTTCCAAGAAAGATTGGAAGTAAGAGTTAATCCTAGAAGATGAAGAGTAGGTGACTCATCGAGAACATCACCGTTCATAAATATAGCAAGATCTAAATTATTGCGATAATGATTGGCTGAAAAAAAATGAGTTTTATCTGAATTAAAGTTCACCAGCCACTGTGAGCCCCATGCTGTAGCAGAAGTGAGATCCTTTTCAAGCTCAAATGCCCTCTCCAAGCAATCAGAAGGTGTTGGTTTATTATCATGACAAGAATAAATAGTTGTATCATCATCAAAAAATCCCACCTTCGATGTGAGAATATCTGGAAGATCATTAATGTAAATTAAAAAGAGTATAGGGCCAAGGATTGAACCTTGAGGAACCCCAGAAGTTACAGAATAAGAAGAAGAGTGTTGTCCATCGAGGACAACTTTTATGCTACGATTGGAAAGAAAGGATTCGATGATCTTAAAGATGTTGCCAGATACACCATAAGAAGAAAGCATATGGACAAGACTAGCATGCCAAACTTTATCAAAAGCTTTTGAAATGTCAAGAGCGATGGCCTTAACCTCTCCACCTTCATCTAATGCACGATAAAACCTGTCAGTTATTACTGTTAGCAAATCAGCTGTAGAACGGGAAGATCGAAATCCATATTGATGGTCAGAAAGTAAGTTATTAGATTCAAGATGAGAAATTAAGTGTTTGTTAATTAAAGACTCAAAAACCTTGCTTATGATAGGAAGAAGACTTATGGGACGGTAGTTAGACAAATCAGATCGCTCTCCAAAATTTTTGAAGATAGGGATAACAGATGCCGCTTACCAGCAGGCTGGAAAACAAGACTCTGATAAGCACTTGTTGAATAGTTTTGAGAGTATAGACGACAGCTCCAGAGAACACTTCTGCAAGACAATAACAGGTATGTTGTCCCGGCCACAAGCTGTAGAAGCGTCTAGGCAGGAAATCACTTTAGATAAGGATGCTAGAGTGATATGAATGTCAAGCAATGGATCAACCTGTTTGTTAGAAATATCAGGTAGAAAGCAACTAGTGGAATCATGAGATGATATTGATGAAAATTTTTAAGCAAACAATTCAGCTTTGTCTTTTAGGTGAGGTGACTAAGTCTGAACCATACAAGAGAGGTGGAATTATTGATTTGCCCTTATTATTGATATTATTAATGATTCTCCAGAAGTCAAGAGAGCCTAATTTTTGAGATGAGATACGAGATTTCATGACCTGAGAATAACAGGTTTTGGCATTAGACAAAACCTTTTTACAATCATTTCTAGCAGTAATAAACAGGCGTCTGTTTTCTGGAGAATTGTTTTGCTGATAAATATGGAAGTAATGGTTTCGATTGGCAATCGCAGCAGCACGGTGTGAGGAAAACCATGGAGAAGAGTGAGGCTCGACCTGGAATCGTCGTGAGGGAATATAAGATTCCATGCCAGCCTGAATCCACGAAGTTATGTAAGAAGCACATTTGTCGACAGGAAGACGAAAGATTTCTAGATTACTGTAGTTGTAAGAGGTTCGATAATAGGGGGATTCAGGTGATGAAGAAAAATGAGATATTAGTTTTAGAGAGATAAAACTGTGATCAGAAGCACCTAAGGGTGAATGTGGAGAAACTGAGCACGGACTAGGATCAGAAACAAGACATAATTCGAGTAGAGAAGGTAAATGATTCGGGTTGTCAGGAAAACGAGTTGGAAAGTTGACTATTTGAGTTAGAGATTGAGAAAGACAAAAGTTGTGGACTTTAATGCCTGCAGAGTCACTGACACTAGAGCCAAGCCATTCAGAGTGGTGGGCATTAAAGTCACCAACAACAACTATATTAGCTGATGGATAAAGAGAGAGGGCTTGGTCAATATGATCAGAAATAACGTCAAAAAGTGTGCAGTCTTGAGATGAAGGAGAGCGATATAGAACAAAGAGAAAGGCAATAGAGTGAAGTGGTGCTAAACGAAAGCACATAAAAGAATAGTCTGTGGTTTCAAACCTAGTTTCACAACAAATGGGTGAATTCTTACGAATGTAAATGCCCAGGCCAAGCATGTGACTATTGGAGTCTTTACGAATTAGAGGAAGATAACCATCAACACTAAGATCACAAGATGAGACAGCCGAACTCAAATTAGTCTCACAAAGAGCAGGTAGGTCTGGTGAACTTTGCAAGAGATAAGACTTACTAGTAGAAAAGTTACTTATAGGTTTAGAGAACTTGGTGATGATGATGGTTTTTTGTGTTTTATAGTTTTTGGTACTTTATTCATTTTTAAATTAGATTGAAGAAATTGACTCAAAGCATAGATAGTACTCAGAACACTGTTTAATAGCCCAAGCAATTGCCTCATTACTACTAATAAACACTAAGCCATAAGAAAACGCTCCAAATTTGGCCTCCGCAATGCACACCAAAAGTACAAACAGAGACACCGCCCATGTGCAACATGGTACTGTTAATACTTTGATATTTTTCAGCTGTTGATGGAATCAGCCTCTCTGAGAGCTACCACAGAGTTTGGGAAACCTGACTACCAGCAGGCTTCAGAACCATAAAACTGAGTTTTAGAGCTGTACCCTCATTAGGAGATAATAGAATGAGTTGCCTAGTCATAAAAACAGAGACACAAGCAAAACCCATGCATTGAGTTAAGAAGATCCAGCATTCAACATCCTAAACTGGAAACAATGTATTAAAAATACATCTGCGCTAGCGTAATAGATGAAGAATGGGTGCTAGGCTGGTGAACAGATAGAATCTGTTTACCCTCTAAGTCTTTGCCAAGGAGGCCTTCTTCAAGACAGCAGCCGGGTGCATTTAACATCTGCCCAAGATGAGTATTTTTATCGAGACACCATCTCTAGCCTTTACTCAACCAAGAGCCCCAAGGCAGGGGGTGTTTTAAATCGGAGTTGGCATCTCCTAGCCTTTGCCTAAAAAGGCGTATCCTACAAGGCAGCAGGACATGAAGCAGATTGTACTGGGTTACATGTTACCTATAGTTAAGGAAACTGACAAAAGTAAGGTTAGATTATAACATTTGAGGAAACTAATTAAATTTAATGTTTTTTAAAAAACGCAAAATAAGACAAGAATGTTTTTAAAACATTCTGAATGTTTTATTTTTATTTTTTTTTAAATAAAAACATTCTGAATTTTTAATTTTTATTTTTTTACTGTATAACATGCGCAGAATGTTGCTACATCAACTATCTTATAGCCTGCTCCTACAAGGAGGCGTTGCTATATTGACTATCTTACTGTATAACATGCGCAGAATGTTGCTACATCAACTATCTTATAGCCTGCTCCTACAAGGAGGCGTTGCTATATTGACTATCTTACAGCCTGCTTCTACAAGGGAGTGTTGCAACACCAACTATCTCATAGTCTGTTGCTACAAGGAAGTGCGCTACATTCACTGAGGGTTTGATTGGGGCAGACAGTCTATCAAATAATAAAAAAAACTTTAAAAAAAAAAAGTTTTTCCAGTCTTTAATACAATTTAAAAGAAAAAAAAATCTAAAACTGACCTGACAATGGTAAAATTGAAAACAACCAAACAAGAGTATATATATATATATATATATATATATATATATATATATATATATATATATATATATATATATATATATATATATATATATATATATATATATATCAATTTTGAGGGTTGATATAAATATATATATATATATATCAATTCCGAGGGTTGATATATATATATATATATATATATATATATATATATATATATATATATATATATATATATATCAATTTTGAGGGTTGATATAAATATATATATATATATATCAATTCCGAGGGTTGATATATATATATATATATATATATATATATATATATATATATATATATATATATATATATATATATATATATATATATATATATATATATATATATATATATATATATAGATATATATATATATATATATGTATATATCAACCCTCGGAATTAGGAGGTTGGCACAAGGTTGGCAAAAAAACAAAAAAGAATGCATTTTTATGTTATAGTCGTTAGAAATGACTAAACATAGTTAGAAAATAGTTCTGTTTTTATGCAGTGGGATGGAATAAATCAGGCGGATGGAATAAACTACCACAGTTACCAAAAAACACACCAACGAAATTGACAATTATTTGCTGACCTCAAACACTTTAAGGTTGGCAGCTAGATTGGCATTGCTAAATACTGACCCTAATTCCTAAGGTTAATGTATATTTATCAAAGCTTTTTTATTTTCAAAAAAATTGCTTTTTGATAATTTCTAATTTGTATCATATGTCATATGCCTTTACCCAGAAGCTGAAATAACAAAACTTGATACCCCTATATCAAAAAATTAACTACAAAACCTAACACCTATATATCAAAAAAATGGGTGAGGCTAAACTTCACTTGGTATATACATCAATTTAATAATTTAAAAATATAACTATAAAATACAAAACTTTAATACTAAATACTAAACTTTACCTGACTTTATTTGTTGCATCACTGAATGACTCTGCAATAAAATATTTTGGTTGAAATTCTGTCAAAGAGTATTTGGTTGCAAATATTTCTTCAAGATCAAATGGAGCTTTTATGGATTTCTCAGAAAAACAATACTGCAAAGAATTTTAAATTATAATTTATAAAATAAATATTTTTAAAACAAATTTTATAGAAAGTTCTTACTTGAAGCTCTCCAATTGATGACAAAAGTGCAGCGCCATATGCTTTCACTTCATTATTCTGCAAGCATAATCCAACCTCTACTGTGAACATATATAACTAAAAAAATATTTTATATTATTATAACAAAATGTAAGATATAACTTAATGCAACCTATAATATATTGTAATATGTTGTAATCATACAAAAATAAATAATATGCTGTGCTGTAATTTACATTGAAACATATTTTAAATAATTATTTTTCATGATTGGTGATAATAAAAAGCTGATTTGCAATACTTTAGACAAAATTTAATTCCTCTATTTTTAATAAATTTTTTTTTACACATAATAGCTTGTCTAATGCATTTATTTACTAATGTCTATTTAAATTTTTAAAAATTTATTAAAATATATTGGT
Source organism: Hydra vulgaris (assembly GCF_038396675.1). Classification (NCBI taxonomy): domain Eukaryota; kingdom Metazoa; phylum Cnidaria; class Hydrozoa; order Anthoathecata; family Hydridae; genus Hydra; species Hydra vulgaris. The sequence continues at coordinate 39,020,963 of NC_088929.1, forward strand.
GTATTTAACAGTTTAAAATACATGTTATACAATATTTTTTTTAATCTTGATTTTTATTCCCTTAAATTTTTATTTTAATAATTTTAAATTTTTTTTTCCAGAGACACAAAAATGCAAAAGTTCACACAAAAATTAGGTATAAATTTGAAATGAAAATTTGCAAATTCATGAAGTACCATAGTTCAGTTTAAATTGTGGTGCAATATGCCACATGAGGCATATTGCACTATTTAATTTACCGTTGCCAGCTTTAAAATAACCTCATCAGATGCGCCAAGGGAAGCCAATCCAATTTCCTAAATTAATTAAAGCTTTTTATTTATTTGTGTAGGTACGCATAAAAATATGCATACATGCGTAAATATATATATATATATATATATATATATATATATATATATATATATATATATATATATATATATAATTTATATGTATATACAGCCCTCAGAATCAGGAAAAATAAGGTCGGCAATATTTTGCCAACCTTAAACTGTGTAAAGTCAGTATTTTTTTCTTTGTTTTGTGTAATATATATAAATATATAAATATATATATATATATATATATATATATATATATATATATATATATATATACACACACACAAAACAACAAATAAAAAAAATAATGTAAATAACACAAATAACACCATGATTCAAAGTTTAAAATTTTTAAACCTATAGCAACCCAATGATAACTTGGTTTTAGTTTGAATTTTTTTTTGAATAATTGAATTTTGATTTAATTAAAATAACTCACTTGAGTGTGGAATTCTGCTGTAAACACAACTTTATATTGATATAACAAAATAGTTCAAATTTATTTTAAATCTAGAGCTGTAAACTGAACTGTATTGTATTCTTAATTGGTTGTACCAATGCAACAATCAGATAAAAGTGGGTGCGGAAGAATGGGAGCAAAGGCTATTATAAGTATAAATAATAAAATATGTTTATCTTAAAAATACTTGAGACAACTCAGCAAAATCAGGATCAGCAAGCAATGGCACGTGACCCAATAGTTCATGTACAGTATCTCTATTAAAAAAATAAAAATGAAATAACTTAATAATATAAAAATGAAGTAACTTAATAATATATAAATAAATTCAGAATCATTAATTAAAAAGGCAAATTAAAACTAGTTTTAATTGGAAAAAAAATTACGGTTCAGGAGTGAAAAATGGGTCGGAATGATGTCTTATATATTGTGTTGCATGAAAAACCTTTAAAGCTAAACCAGCCAAAAAATCACGTGAAGACAACAAACCAGCAACTGGACGAATAGTAAAACCGGTCCTTTCTAATAAGAAAACAACTTTTGCATAATTTTTCAAATACAAATATCAAATAAATAGATTGTTTAAAATAAAACATGATAAAAATATATAAATCATATAAAGAAAAATAAATCATATATAAATGTGTAAATATGTAACCATAATAATAAATTACAAATACGTAACCATAAATAAAACAAAAATAATAAAATAAATAATATAGCAACTATACCATAAACTGTTGAATACTTTTATTTAAAAACCAATTAATAGCAATGATAAAATCAAATATTCCTTATTTTCACTGAGACTCAAATATTTTAAAATAGATAAAAAACAACAATCCTGGAATCCTTTTAAGGATTTTCTATCACTGACACAACTTATTTCTTATTAAATTTTTTTTTAAATACTTTATTCAATAACATAAAGTATTTAGAACACAGTGAAAAATGTAGCAACTGACACTAATGATGGATAAACAATGACAACAAAAAGTTCCAACCTTTTAGAAAGTTAGATACATCTTCAAGCTGAGGTATATTTCCCACTCTAAATGCAAAAAAAGTAAAACTGATACATTTTTTCATATATAAATAACATATTGTTGTGATTTCAACTTGAATCATTAATTAGCTATGCTAATTATTGACAAAAGTCAGATGCTGTATTTTTTTATCGTAACATTTTGTATAATGTTCATTAATTGGTGACAAGAGTCACAAGTTGTATTTTTAAACGATATCGAACAACTTTTGTAACAAGACAAGATTGTTTATAAGCAAAAAATGAACATTATGAAAAAAAAGATGACTTTTAAATGTGTGGAGCAACACGTGTTGTACTTTCTCAGCAATGGTTGAAAATAAACATTTATACTTTTAATAATATTACATTTTAAACATATTATATGCATAAATGTCACTTAATATGAATGGAGAGAATAAAAATAATATACTAATTTTCAGATAGCAGTTTCTCGTATAGTCATACATGATCATGTCACATGATCACTTATGAAAGAATATGAAAAATTATAATAATAAAAAAATTCCTTATATACCATTCCATCTGGTTTGGGACAGGAGCATTTGAAAAATTTTATTTCTATTTCAATTTCTTCATGTTTTTAGTTTTATAATTAAATTTTTATGAGAAAAAATTTTTTTTGGCAAATTTTGTATGCATATATATCTTGCTTATATATATTTTGTTATGTTATATATATTTATATTTATATATATATATATATATATATATATATATATATTTATATATATATATATATATATATATATATATATATATATATATATATATATATATATATATATATATATATATATATATATACACAAACACATATATTTTAACATCTTTACTTCCAACAAGGCTACAAGCAACCACAATTAGAGTTGGAAGTTACTGGAAGAGAAAAGATGAAGTTTATAGAGCAAGATAACGATTAACAGATGACTTAAAAGATTGCATATTATATAAATCAGGAAAAAAAGATAAAGGAAGCAAATTTTAAAGAACTGATGTTTGAGGAAAAACACTAGACAAATAGGATTTTGTGAAACACTTAGGAACAGTCACAGTAAAAAGATGAGAAATTAAATGACGAGACTTAATTAAATGAAAATATGATTATTTTATTATAAACAATATAAATAAACATCTATGATGAGAGAAGTCTTAATTTTTTTTGCATATTGTTAAATTTATCATGTGAACCCTTACTTTTGACCAGTAGTATATATATATATATATATATATATATATATATATATATATATATATATATATATATATATATATATATATATATATATTTATATATATATATATATAAATATATATAACATAACAAAATATATAAGTTTTTACTTTATTTAATTTCAATTTATGGTAATTACTTTTATAGAAACAAAACAAAATTTATCTTCGATTGTTTTGCCTAATTTAAAAAAAATCTTTGTTTTTTTACTTAATGATTATATGTACTATATTACTTAAAAACTATATAAACTCATTGAATGAGCACACGAGCAGTGAACGTCTGAGGAAAAAATGAAGTACATTAGAATAGAGGAGAATTGTTTTTCAAACAAAGCATATTTAGACAATACACCTAATCAATACAATAAAAAAATATATATTTTATAAAAAACTTAAGATGAAAAAAGATATACAACATGTATATCACCAAACAACAATATACAAAACAAAATATTGACTACAAAATAAAAAGTATGCAAAAACAATGTAAGATCTAAGAATGGAAAAAAAACATTAATGCTAATGTATAGACATAATTTGTGTAGTGATGCATTATATGTACTATATTGATGATTAATCTACATAATATTGAGAATATATTGTAAATATATTTATTGTAATTATATTGTGAAGATATTGAAAACTTTTATTTAAGGTTTCTGCTGAAAATTTTTATTGAAACACAAACAAAAACAAAGTTTTTGTTTAAATAAAAAGCAAAATTTGACAATAACGCATTTCACAATAAAGTAAGAAAAGAAAAATTGAAGACAAGAGCAGATTATTTTATGGTGTTTGTGCAAAAAAATACGAATTTATTGAAAAAGAAAATAAAAATAAAGAAAATGTGTTTAATTTGCAATACTAAGTTCAAAGTAAGACCTGACATGTCTTATGTTTAACTTAAAGTTTAACATTACAAGTCACATGTAATGTTAAATGATGAAACAAAATATATGTATTTTTCTGAGAAATATCCATGAAATTTATGTCATAAAAAAAATAAAATTGAATTGCTTAAAATAATATTTAAATACCAAAAAATAAATATTTCATCCTTCAGCAAAGAATCAAATATTACAACAGTAGCAAGTTTTATTATAGCTCGGAATAATGCAAGAATAAACATCCTTACACCAATCAGGAACTTGTAAAACAAAAAGATTTTTAGTAAATGATATTATAAAAAGAATTCGTTAGAGTCTGAACTCTAGCTGAACAATGAAAAAATTTTTTTGATTGAAAAAACAAAAGTAATTGTATCTTTACTTTAATTTGATCTTAATTTAAACTCATTGGAAAAGTTTGTTTTTTATTTTGCAGTGATTTTTTTATTTACTTGGTATTTCGTAGTTATTCACTAACTAATGCTATTTGGTGTTATAAGAAAGTTCAATTCAATTACATTAATAAGGATTCATATTCATTAAAATAAAAATTTATTTGTTTTAAAGTAACCTTTTTAACTTGTTTTTATTAACTTTTATAATAAGAAAATTTATGACTGTTTTAATTTTGTTAATTATAAAAAAAAATTTAAGATCTGGAGAATTTTTCTAAAAATAGTTATAATTTATTTTATTTGTTTGGGAATTTAATGTAAACGATATGTACATTTAAAGAGTAAACCATATTAAAATACAGAGTTTACTTTCTTTTTTCTTTTTTTTTGAACAAAAACAAAATACTAAACATAAATTGTGTACATACTAAGTTCATTTATAAAAGTAAAATTTACATTAAAAAAAAAAAAATTGCTTTATAAAACTTTATAAAAATGTTTGCTTTATAAAAATCTAAATTTACATTTGTCAATTATTTTTTTAAGATAAAGTTTGCATAGCAAGATATCTATTGTGGCTCTTCTGCTCACGTTATTATTTATATACCACTCTTGCAACAAATATTTTAACCAGTGATGGTATGAAACATAATTTTAGTTGATATCAAGCGTTGAAAACCAAAATTTCAAATAAATTTGTTTGTAAATTTTTATTTAATTTCGAAAAAGATTTTTTTTGGCAATTTTCAAAAATTAAACTATTCTAATAACACTTTTTACAACTAAATTTTATTACTATTTAAAAATAAAAATTATTTTTGTTATCAAATTTCTTAGTTTTTCATTTACTGATGTTTTTATTTCTATTTTCTGCTATTAAGAGTATTAAAAGTGCAAATCCTCAAACCATTGTAAATATGCAGACATATCAAGCATTAATATACAGACATGATTTTGACAACAAGTATCTAAATATTGTGATCTTGAAGTGAACAAGGTTTGTGTTTCTTAGATATAAACTTTGAGTTACAAAAAATACCATTATCCAAACAATGCTTATTTGGATTCACAACTTCTGAAAGTTTTGATCTCTGGAAGATTTATGAAAACTTTGATGAAGTGATGAAGTCATGCTGGGTCTTGCTAAAATTGCCTTGAGTTATCTGACCCCTCAACCAAAATCAACTAACGTGGAAAGGTTAACTTATAAAAAAATTATTACCAAAAAAAGCCTTCAAAAAATCTTGTTTTGTTGCAAAAATCTACAAGTTACCAGTAACCAATCTACTTAAATTTCAATACTAAATTATAATATCATTTATTATAACTTAATGTAAAACGTGAGTATACATTCAATGAAACATTTGTAGAAATAACAAAGACGAAATTGCATTTTTAGATCATATTTTGTAAACAAATAATATTTTGGCTTAGCTGAAATTTTAAACTTAGTTTCAGCAAAAGATTTGCCAATATTTTGATTTCGGTTTCAATTGTGAAACAGTTCAACCAAAATTTCAATTAATCTTGATCTATCGCTAGTTTAATGTAAGTATTTTCTTATGATGTAACCGTAACAGTATCATTAACAGAGTATAATCGTATGCATACCAATATACAGTTATTTATTATACATTGTCATACATAACGGTTATGGTATGTTATGGTTAGCAAAGTCGTGTTATTTGCGGGGATAATTTAACTATTTTGATATTTCCTTGTTTGCATTTATGAAACTACACGCTCAAAGGTGTTACAGCAAAATAAAGTCATATATTAATTCTTAAACAAAGCTAAGAAAAGTAATGTTGTGTTCTAGGCATTGCATTCAATTGTAGCAACAAACTCCAACATCTTGACCGATTTTAAAAATTTGAGTTTTAGGAAAAAGTTAATTATAATTTAGATGAGATCTTAATGTTTTAATCTTTAATCTTTTAGATAAGATCAAATCCTAATAACGGCAAAATTGAAAGAATATTTTCAAATATCCAGATAGTTTTCAAAAGTTTTCTAATTTTTCTTTTTTAAAGTTTTGGAGGTTTTTCGACAATTTTAACTGGGAAGTTGTACTTAATATAAATCACAAAGTTAATTAGGCCAAAAGAATTCAAAATATGCATTAAAAGCCCAATTTTTGGCTTAAAGTTATTGATACTTTTTATTATTTAAGAAATTCGTTTAAAGTTATTTTTTCAATATAAACCAATTGTTCAAATAAGTCTCTTATAAATTTGCTTATGTTTGAAAAATATATATATATAATACAAATAATTTACAATTTGAGATTTAAAAACTTTAAGTATATTGACATCAAAGTTTCACTTTAATAATCAGACCAGATTTTTTAAAGAAAACACTGCAAACCAAAAATTTGCTTTGCAGAGGAAAACAAAAATTAAGAAAAAAATTACATTGACTTACCTATATCCACAATTTTTAACTAAAAGTGGAAACATTTCGTTTACTTCTTTGGATGCGTAAATGGGGTATTTTTCTGTTAAAATTTTAAACAGACTATTCCTGTGAAATAAAATATAACATTATAACAAACTTTAAAAAACATACTTAAAAAACTTTAACAAAAGTTTGTTATTCAAGTTAACAAAAATCAAAATATATTTTTATTGCGATGTGTAAGCATAAGTTATACATACACATTGCAATGTGTATGCATAAGTTATACATACACATCGCGATGTGTATGCATAAGTTATACATACATGTCGCGATAAAATATATTTTAATTTTTGTTAACTTTAATAACAAACTTTTGTGTTATACAGTATAACCAGAAGCATTTTCTATGCAAGAAAATACAACCTTAATACACTTTTTAGTATAATCCTCAGTTTATTTTTATTTATCCTTAATTTATAATTGAGAACAAACAGTTTTGTTCTTCATGAGTCATTTTAATTAAAAAAAAAATTTGAAAGAAAACATTTTACATTTTACATTTTTTTTTTCCCCATAATTCACCTCCCCAAGGCCAAAAAGGCCAGTACAGATGAGGAGCCTACTTGCGGTTATAACTCTCTCTCTCAACTCTAAAACTCCGAAACACGAACCTTGATGAACAAGGCCGCTGCGCGGAGAAACATGTTGAGTGCGGTACTACCAGGGACATGGTGGACATTTGTCCCAAAATTTACCAACCACCCATTATTTATAAATTGCATAAAAATTACAAAAACCTTTTAATACAATAAATAAAGCTTCTTTAAAAAACAAATTATAAGAATTTAAAGTATAAAATATTTTTAAACATGCACTAACAACTCTAACTAACAAAAAAGCAAATATAATTTAGGAAAAAAAAGTTTGTAAAATAAAATAATATATTGTAATAAAACAATAAAAATTTACTATTTCAATTATTTTGTAATAATAGTATACCATGTTTCAATCTCTTGAGAAGTGTAAGTAATTCTTGGTATTACTTGGCCACTATAACAAAGTAATCATTCAACGAATAACAAAGCAATCAATCAATCAATTTATATACAACATATATACTCAATACACAAACAACCAATACATATTAAAAAATAATCAGCAATTTTAATAGAATTAAAGAACTTTTAAAAAACCATTAAAGTAAATAAACTATAAAAATCAAAATTACTTAAAAATTACATAAAATATCATACTAGTGATAGCTTTTAGCAATGGAAGCTAACTCAGTCCTTCTTTGACGATAAACTGGATCAGTAAAGCTCTATCATAAAATTATGTTACATTAAAATCAAATCAATCAAAGTTTTAATAAGGTTAAAAAAAAGTTCCAAAAATTTCTCTTTATCTCCACCTTATACTTAAGTATACCAAAGTGTATATTAGGAAGTGACCGGGACCCCATCCCCGTTCCTGGCTAAAAATGAGACATTTTTTGCAAACCCGGACCCCGGCCCCTGCAAAATTATAAGGTTTAGCAGGGGTAATAGCTGGGGCTAGAAAAGAATTTATAATTCTTTATATATTATAATTTTTTGCATATATTTATATATTTTTAAACTCTAATTTACTTCCAACAAGATTGCAAGCAACCACTATGAAGTTATGAGTTACTTTAAAATAGAGAATAGGTTTAAATAGTTTAAAATACTAGAAAACGGTTAACTGAAGACTTAAAAAGTCATGTTGTATAAAAAAGAAAAACATGAAGATGAGTTAGAGTTATGTTTTTTTGATGTGCAAAGAAAAAAACTGGATTAGTAAAAGTTTTTATAGCATGAAGGGACAGATACATTAAAAGGATGCAACTTGTTGAATAAGAAGCCAAGCAAGAATGAGTTTGAGCATTGACCATGATAGCTTTTATTAAAAAAAGAAAGAAATCAACCTTACAACAATCGGAGAGTGGCTTAAGCTTGGCAGATAAATCTGGTCTAATTACATTTACAATGTGCTTTTAAACTTGGTCTGAGAGTAAGAGGGTTGTTATTCATCAATATAGGAAGCCAACAAAATTGCAGTATAAATGTCAACACGAGATTATGAAGTTGAGTCACCTGCAAATAGAGCCACTTTAGATGTAAAAATTTCATGAAGATCGTTATTGTAAATAACGAACCTTGTGGAACCCTTAAAGTTACTTGAAAAAAAGAAGAGCATAGGCCTTCAAAAATAACTTTATTTAGTTTAACTGCAGTTAGAAAGAAATAATTTCAAAACCTTTACATAAAAAAACTAGTAACAGAGTGAAGATTAATCGTAGGTTAGCTGGAGAGGTCTAAGTGTTTTCTAGAATTTTGAAAAATTGGAACCACTTATATAAAATGTACTTTTTAAAATTTTAGCAAAAACTGAAGAGAGTTTTGGAGAACACTTTTTAAAGACTATGATGGAAATCTATTTTGGAGCATAAATTGTTTAAGTGTTTAATTGAGAATTAACTTTAGCATTGAAAGCCAGATTGATTTAGATGTTTAGCAATGGATTAATCTGTTTAAGTTTTGTTTAATTAGAGTAAGATTTCTTTGCAAATAACTCTACTTTATTCTGGGGATAAGTAAAAAGATCAAACCCATTAGAAATTAAATGTTAGACTTACTTTAGTTAATGACATTGTTGAAGACTAACCAAAAGTTTCTAGAACCTAACACCTGACAGAAGATTTAGTAAACTGAGAATAACAGAGCTTAGCATCTGACAGGACCATTCTACATTGGCTTCTTGGAATAATAAATAAGCATTTGTTCTTAAGAGAGATGTTTCTTGTGAAAAATTGAAAAAATAATTGTTTAATAAAGCAACTGCTCAAGATAGTGAAAAATGTGGAGTAGAATGAGGTATGACTTAAAATTAAAGAGTAGGAATAAAAGCTCACCAACTTTTAGTCCAGAAAGAATAAAAGCTTCCAAGATGCGCTTTATGCATACATATTATGGATATAAATATATATGTTTGCTATTTATTTAGATGCTGTCATACAATATCCTTTCATATTAATATAAACTTTAGTATTTATATGGTGCAGTATTTCCCAAAAGAGAAGGTGATCAGACGGATGTGTGTTTTTACTCTAGCAAGACAAGAAAAGGAGGAATAAGGAAACACCCATTATGAAGTGCATCATGCAAGATTTTTTCGCTGGAATGCATTTGGAAAACTAAGATTTGCTTCGGCAAACTAGGATTCAGAAAACTAATTCGGAAAACTAGGATTTGATTCGAAAAACTAGTATTTGGACTAGGATTATCAGTTGCTTGTATCATTCTATCAATGTGCGTTACCGTTAATTTGAAATAAAAGTAGTGCTGGGTTTATAAAAGCAGTGGTGTGCTTACTAGAAATAAAAGCAGTTGTTCGAAATTCCCACTGGACAATCATTTCAAATGCTAGTTCAGAATAACGATTAGCGATTGCGGAATAAGCACAATTGGAGAATTGCACGAAAACTTATTGTGAAAGTATTCCCTTAAGAAACTGATTTCGCACAAGGAATTCTCACTTAAAAGCCATAGCGCTAAATATAATAACAGTTGGAATAACAAGTTGAGAAGACTACACACAGTTTATATATAACTAGTTGTTTATAATTTAATATTCAAATATAGAAATAAATATAATACAAAAACCAACATGGATTCTTAACAAAACTGAAATGCAATATCTGTTAACGATCAATTCTAAGGCATATTTGAGTTATTTAACCAATATTTTTGAAAAACTAAATATATTGAATAAAGAACTTTTATTTAATATAAAAGGATCGATGGCATGGTTTTGTGAAGAGACCAAAATTAAATATCCTAGCACAACAGAATGTGCAAGAAAACAATTATTACCATTTCTTTCTTCATGCAATTTTTTATCCTTAAAATTTAATTTTGAACCTTATAACACAAACTGAATTAACAAATGGATTCTTTGCAGCCCTCTCACTCTAGATTGCTTCTTACTCTCAGGTATTTTTTGTGCCAACAGTCCTAACAACAGATTGTTATTGCCATCCAATAAGCAAAACAAAAAATGCATAGAAGTCAGTTACATATATTGGTTCAAAAACAAGGTTACAAATCATCTACAGAAGGGGTTGACCAAACAGTCTTTGTATGCAACATATAAAGAGTTTTCGAAAATGCTACCTCAACTTCAGATTTACTATTTAATTAAACACCATCAAGTGTCTGTTTATCGCCACCAAATAGATAATATTACGGATAGTGAACTAATAACACACTTTGGTTTTAGCCAAAACTATAGCTGTATTCATCAAAAAAAATTTCAAAGTGTTTAATGGAGACTTCACAAATAACAATCTTCACTGTTGCAACTTTTGGTGAAGATTTAAAAAATATGTTTGCTTATTTAACAAATAAAAATAAACAGCAAAACATGCATCAGTGTTTTCCTTAAAAAGACTATTAAGGTATTTTTCTGTAACAGTTCAATTTTTATCTTTTGTATTTATATATATATATATATATATATATATATATATATATATATATATATATATATATATATATATATATATATATTTAAACAACTTTAAAAAGTATTCTACACAATAGAGTGCTCAATGTTCTTAAAAGAACAGAGCAATTATATATATATATTATATATATATATATATATATATATATATATATATATATATATATATATATATATATATATATATATATATATATATATCTTTGAGGAACGCAAAATATTTGTAATACATTTTTAAAGGCTTATTCAACCAACTCAAACATGCACATAGTAACGTTTTGAAGTGATGGTATATCTTCTCAATTTAAAAACCGCTTAATGGTGAAATTCCTAAAGTATTGTCAAGTGACTTTTAACATTCCAACTTTTAAGTAGAATTTTTTTGAAAACTTTTTTGAAAACTTCTACATATTTTCATATTTAAAAAGTGCCTACTTTACTCTTCTTTTTTATGAAACATTTTTTTCTAATTTGAAGAGTTTAAAAATCACACTGAAATAGCGAAAAAGCAAGTAAATGTAAGAAATAACTTTTGTAATCAAAACATAAATGAAGGAGTTTGATACTTTTAAAATTGTTTTTGTGTTATGTAACACAAATTAAAAAATTTTTATTACTGTTTATTAAAAATAAGATTAAATTTAAGTTTAAAAAAAGCGCGTATCTATTATTTTCACTTTGATTACGTCGTACTTTAAATACTAAGTTAAAAATAAAACTATAAAAATATTGTGTAAACTTTTAAAAACTACTAAAACTTTTTAGTTTTTTATTAAAGTTTTTAAAGTTTTTTTAAAATGTTTTTTAATGAAATTCTTACACTAGTCATTTGAACTTATCAAGTTTATTTAAAAATAATTATGCTTTTAAAATTTTTTAATTATAAACTTTTCAACCTTGTAGACACGCACAAAACATAACAACAAATAAACATTTTTTGCTTTTTTTTATTATTGCATAAATATGTAATACTTATTAAAGTGATACTTTATTTTTATGCGCTCGATGAAGTTATATTAAGTTATAAGTTTTTTACTTATTTTCGTTTATGTAAATACAATTCAACCTAAAAACATTTGCATATACATATTTGTACGAGCTTTATTTTGCCCATGTAGATCATATTAGGGTGGTTCACTTTATAATGGAAAAAAAAATTGGTTCTTTATCATGAGCATTTTATTTTTCAGACTCACTAGGATTTAAAACATGTATAAACCATACTTTAGACCATATGAGCTTATATAAATAAGCTCTCATTTTATAGTATTCAGCAGTTGCATTAAATGAAAATTTTGCAATGTTTAAGATGCTGTTTTTAGATAAAAAGAACAATTATAAGTTGCATTCTGAAAATATGGAGTTTGTTACCACATGGAAAGCATCAGTCATGAGAAAATTTGTAGAAAGCAAAAGAGCATTAAAAAAGAGCAGCAATGACCAGGTCACAAAATCCTTTCACATTATGAAATGCTGAAGAATTCCTCCTGCTGCGAATATACCTTTCTTCTTTCTGATAATCAGAACATCCATGAGTTGACTCAAGCAAGCAGCAAGGCTTTTTATATCATCCACTGAGACACATTGAGAAAAGAGAACATGAGGAATGAACTGCACTAAGGTACCAGAGATGTGGGCCAATCGTTTTTAATGCAGTCTGAAAAATGGAGGGAGAAACATCCTTATAATCAATAAGAAGCTTAATGGAATCCAAATCATTCAAAGGTGCATCTGCTGGAATTGGACATTGAACTCAAGCATTAATGTAAACTAAGGATGTAAAGATAATAAATTCTGCAATTGATCTGTCTTCATGTTTACTCAGCTTAAATTGATGATGGAAGAGATAAATCTTCACGATGCAGATTATTTTAGACATTCACCTTGCATGGTGATAAGGTCTACACGAAACATGAAAACAGAACCTAAATTCGGGGAATTCCTCTCAGGAAGATAAGATGAGAGTCAGAAGTTTTTGTAATCTTCACATTGCAAGTATCTGGAGTTGTCTTTCAATTGTAGGATAATTGAACAAAATGTGAGGACTACTTTTAATGGCTTGAGCTTTTTCTCCAGTCAAACATTGTGACATATACTAAATTCTGCATGACTTATTTTCGGTCAAAATGTCTTAAAGCACTTAAATAGCAGCACTTCTGGTCCAGTTGTACTATTTCCAAATATCTTTTTGAAATCCACTTTATATCACTTTAAGTATATGATGTTTACATGCTAAACAGATGTCAAAATAAGTGTCTGACATCAGAGCCCCTCAGATTGTTTTTGAGACCTGTTTGAGGAGGCAACTAACCATTATTAATTTTTGCTAAAAAACGAACAATGATTTGCTGCCCTCTTTTAGCAGGTCTCAAGAATTGTCTGAGGAACAGCGATGTCTGACACCTATTTTGACCCCTGATGCTAACTAAAGCACCTTCTAACTCAATTTCTTTTTAAGAATAGCACATATTCCATTAATGTGGCCTGTGTTTGCCACAATTGTGTCAAATGACATGGCAGATATCTTTTGTGTCAATCTCTAATCTTTTATGATATTTGCAGTCACCTCTGAAACAAGTTTTTCAGTTCCTTGTTTAACTTTTGGCACACCCAAAAGCTTTTTAATACCTAATCCAAAAGCGAGTATAGCATCACGGTCTTCCTTCTATGGACAACCACCTATTATACCAAATAATTCTCATCAAAATAGACTACCAGTAGACCATCAACTTGGAAGCATTCTTTAATATCAGCTGCTTTTTTGAATCAATGCTTGTTTCTGGCTTTTTGCACGCTACTCCTTTATAAAGCAATATCTTTTGCATCTGCATCGCTAACTCTTGTCGCAGCAAGGATGTGAACTTAATCCAATGAGATTAAGAGCATCAATAGCTTTCAAGCAAGTTTCAGTTTCAAGCAAGTTTCAGTTGTTTGGCCGATCAGTATCAATTTGATTGGCACTGGAAAGAAGTTATTGCCATCTTCCTTCTCTGAAAAATCACTGCTGCTTAGTACTGAGAGGTCAACATGGTTATGGAATACAGCAACATCTTTTCCCTTTTCCTGTGCAAGTCTTTTAAGTAATCTATTCTCTCATTTCTGAGTATACTGTTTCATCTTTGCCAATGTTTTGTCTTCAAATCCTATTACCAATTTGCATTGAGCTTGTTGGCCAAGTGAGAAAGGCTTGTCTACTTCAATTCTGATTATGGCACGAGCATGCGCCCGATGTTAAAGATGCAAGCTTCTTTTGCATGTTGAACTTCTTCTCTTCTTTTAGCATTCTTCTCAACCTCTCAGCACTTGTCAAGCAATATTTCCAATTTTTTGATAGCCCATTTTTTAGCCGTAGGTATATAGACTTTATCCCATTTGCTCAACAGCCAAAACATTTGTCACAGTTGGAAGAACTAGTTTAGAAAAATCTTCAGATGGTTCACCAAAAAAAACGAACAACATTTTTTGATCATAGTCATAACTAAATATATACTTATAATAGATATTTATATTTATACAGGCAATATAAATAGATGTTTGTATAGCCGAAACCCTTAATCTTACAACACTTGATTTTTGTAACTAAATTGAAATGCGCTAGTGAATCTGGCTATTCATATGAAAATCTAATTTTCTAGAGTTTTCTAGAATTTCCAAAAACATTCTTAAAACAGTTTTCTACATTTTTCTAGAAGATTCTAGAATCTTCTAGAAATTTTGTAGAGTCTTCCAAACTTTTTGGAATTGTATATATTTTTCTAGAAATTTTCAAAACCTTCTTACATTTTTTGTGAAGAAATATATGTATATATATTTTATATATATATATATTTTATGTATATATATATTATATATAAATATATATTATATATATATATATATATATATATATATATATATATATATATATATATATATATATATATACATATATATATATATAAATATATATATATATATATATATATATATATATATATATATATATATATAATATATATATACATATTTTATATATATATATATATATATATAATATTTTAAAAAAAATTTTATGAATATAATTGAAATAATAAATGATATAAATATTAAATTAATAACTATTATTAAAACTTTTTTACATACAGGGTGATTTCCATCAAGCTCTAAACCATAATTTAGCACATGACTAGGGTGCTGATCTAATTCTGCCTCATTTTTTGGAAACCAATGTACTATAATAAATAAATGATACTATAAATAACTAGATAATAAATATCACTGTAATGATAATTACAATAATATAAATAATAAGCTAGTTGATGAACTATCTTTTGCCTTTAGAGGCAACTTAATTTCAAATTTTACAGTAAAACCAATATCATTCAAAATATTTCTCAGTAACTCTAAATAGTCCATCATCTAAATTTGTAGGAGGTACTCTAACAAGTCTGCAATAATAAGAATACAGATAGCAATGGTATTTGAGTTGCTTATTTCTGTATAATTTCGTAAACAGGAATTATGGGATATCTAGTACAACTAGATTTATAAACAAAAATTTTGGACACAATTGATAGGCAGTTTGTTAAAATCAATTTCTCCTAAAAACATCTTTACTAACAGAGCAGTATCGTATTAAAATAACATATATAATAACTTTGTTGCTTCAAAAAGAGTTCAAAAACATGAAAAAATAATAATAATAATAAACTTATCATAAAACAAAATAACTAAATAAAATTACTACTATAGTAAGATGTTAAGAATTTTGCAAAATTTTGTAATATCTAAGCTGTTGTTAAATAAAAACGATACTATCAACAACAATAACAATAATAATAACAATAATAACAATAATAATAATAACAATTTGATTAATAAGAATAATGAAAGTAATTATTACAAAATTTTCTTATTTTCTTTTCTATATTTCCAATGTAAAATTTTGTCCTATCTACAACTCCTGCTACAGGTAAATTTATTAATTAGAACTTTTTTAAATGAGTATAGATTACATAATATTAACTTAATATTTAAGGTTAACCTAATATTTAACCTTTTTAATTAAGGTGTTTGTTTTTTTGTTTATTTATCACATCTTTTTATTTTTTTATATATAACAATATAAGTGTATATATGTGTAATACAATCTAATAATTTTTTTTTTTCTTCTTGTATCTATCTTGAGTAATATTTAGTCTATTCTACAATTGCTATCATTGGCAGGTTTATTAACTAGAGCTTTGTGGAGGAGACAAATTTTGACAATATCGGGGGTATCCAGGTAGTTCAAAATGTTTTGCAAAAAACTACAGATTATCAATCAAATCTAGCTGCACTTTTTTGCAACTAAAAAATAATTTTTTTCAAAAGTAATCTAAATATGAATCTTAAGTAATGCTAAAAAATGGTTGTTTAATGCAGCAATTTGTTATATTTTGCAAAAAGATAAGAAAAGAGTCTAACTTTAAAAAATTTAGAAAAAATTTAGTTATGTGGTGTATTCAATATAAATAGTTGCGTGTATTCACTTTCAACAAAATAAAGAGTTTATATGTTTTGTCTACCAAGAAACTTGATGATTTAGATGATGTAATTTGTTAGAATTGTTGGGCAAAAACTTTGCCACGAATGGTATGATACGAATGAGTATTTGAAGTCTTTTATGTATGATCAACATTAGGGTTGTCAAATGTTTGGATTTTTGTTGTTGTTTTTATCAGAGGAAAACACCATAAAAAGATTTATTTGTACAGGTTTGGCACTGTATGCTCCTCTGTAAAGGCTGGACATCTGGCAAACCTGATCAAGACATTATCAAGATACTCCTAAAACATTTCACTAGTATTGTTACGTTTCAATCGGTAACACTTTAAAAATTTTCAAAAAAACGCAAAATAAAATCTATATTTGTGACGTACTTCAACTATGTCTTAAATTTGAGACATCAATTTCCAACTTTTTTTGTATCTTTTAAAAGTGTAACCAATTGAGACGCAATGTAACGTAAAAAAATAGGCGTAATTAAAATACGTCTTAAATGCAGATTTTTTTTACGTTACGTTACGTTACGTCTCAATTGGTTGTATTTACGTTAGAAAATTGATAGAAAATGCGCATTTGACCGCAAGCTTTCAAATGCGCATTTTGTATATCAACATAAATTCAATAAGATTTTTTACGTTGATATAAGTTTTATACTTTGGAGAAAAAACTACCATGTCAACAATTTTTTACCCAACAACTTTGATTTTTCGGTGACTGAAGTAATGGTTTTCTAATTTTTAAGGCTAACTTCTACAGAATTTTCCTTTTTTAGTCTTGAGATTTAATTTTTCGAAAATTATTAAACGTCTTCCCCTCCTCCCTTGCATTAATGACTCAAGAGTACATTTTTAAATATGAATATGATTAAATATATTGTACTTAATGATTTTAAGATTTAATAGACATTGACATTGTTTAAGGATCGCTGATCAGATCTTTTTTGAAAGTGGTGTGGTAGATGATAAACATACAAAAGTTAGATTTTTTTAACTTTAGATTTTTTTAACTTTTAAAGTTAAAAAAAGCCATTAGATCAGTTTTTTAAATTTAGATTTATTTTTACTTTTACGGAAGAATTTTTAACTACCCCGAACTTTCTATTTAAAAAATTGAATAGCAAATTAATTTTTATTTTAAATAGTAATTAAGTACAAGTTTAATTCTTTAAATAGTAAAGTTCGGGTACGTTAAAAATTTTTCAATTTTTCTTTTTTTTTATTAGATAGGTAATAAAATACTACATACAATAATATAAATATGCGTTTAAAAAAAATAATAATAAAGTTATCGAAAATATTAAATGTAAAGAAAAAAAAATTGTGTGGTTCTAGGCGACATTTTAATAAAACCGCACACTTAAGAAAACATTGAATTTTTCAAATTAAAATTTTTTTTTATTTTTTTTTTAAGACGACTTATATTTATGAAACTATATTAAAGTTTTTACATTTTTTGCAACAAAAAAGTTTAGTTCCAACTACATATTTCTTTGGTTTTTATTAAGTATTTGATTCCAACTGGACCACCACTTGCCCAGTCAGGACGAAAGTTTCTTTTGGCTTTGTATATCACAAATGGTGGTGCAAAATGCCCATCAGCGTTGCAGCAATTTTTTACAGTACAATGAATTTTTTTATTATTGCTAGTAAGTTTAAATGCATGTCTTGTCCCTTTTTGACACACTACGGTTGCTTTGCCTTGATCACCCGAAAAACCTGTTTCATCACAATTCCAAACATGCGACCCGGAAGTTATGCCAGTCTGCTAATATTACTTGGCGACGCATTCAAAACAACGATCAATTTTTTCTGGCGTACAAGAAGCGACTCTTTTAGATGCTAAGTTATCCGCTTTTTTTGTTGAAATTTCTTTTGACCATCTTTTCATAAAGGCATAAACCAGTCTTTACCAGGCTTGCCATTTTTGAATAAGTGCAATTGATCTTCGCGTTTAAGATAGCCACATACAAATTCTCAGTTTTCATTTCGGGTTAAACCCCATAACCCCACCTATCAAGTAATTGGAACGCATGCACCATCGATCTGACTGTTTCATTTGAGAGTACCATTGTTGTACCTGAGCCATGGAAGCCGTTGTTGTTGTTACTTTTGTGATCTTTGAGTGTTGACACTGGAACGCCATATTTGAATGCAGCTTTTCTCAGTAGTGTTTTATTTTCTTTCATATCAGTTAATGCGGCTAGTATATCGTCTTCCTTGTATTTTTTGTCTTGCTTGTTGCTTTTATTTTTTTAGTTGAGATGTTAAAGTGAGTGAGTTAAATTGAATTGAGAGAGTGATGATTATATTGAGAAATAATATAATAATTGGTTTTTAATGAATAAGAGTCTATTAACGAGTAACATTATATTTCATTCATAATTAAACCGGAATTCAAACCGGAGTTAATTAGATAAAGATTTGTCACTTGAATCGGCATATAAATTTATTATTACTGCAATTTCCAAGTAATAAATACTTTTTTATATTTATAACTTGTAAATTGTAATGATTGATTAGTATTTGCACTATACTTCAAATATGTATTTTTATTTTTTTATTCTTATATATACATACATTTACTTACATATATTTTCATATACTTATATATGAAGACATTTATATATAAAAATAAAAAATAATAAAATAATAAGAAACCACACGTTACAAGGTTAAATCTTGTAAAGTTAAAAATGTTATTTTGTGTTACGTTAAGATAACAGACATATGATACGTAACGATACGTAAAAATGTTACGTCGCCTTACGTAAGCACGTTACTTAACAGTTTCGTAACATTACGTCTCGTTACGTAAAATCTCTACGTCTCGTCACGTATAATTAACAGAAATTTTGTAACACGTATTGTAACCTGGTTTCGTTACGTAACGAAACTTAAAAATGTTTTAGGTGATATGTATGTAAAGACAGGATAGTAGCAGATAGTTAATTTTTCTTGGGTTAGTAACAATTCATAATGTTTTTACTTGCAATAAAACTTAAAAAAGGTTATTATAAGTGATTAATCTTGCAAAATAGATACTGCAAGTAATGAAATTTACTAAAGGCTATCAAAAGACATAAAACTTTAAAAAAAAATTATATCAAGTCAGGTATACGAAGTACTCAACCATATATATTTTTTTAACTTCTTTTTACATAAGACGAGCTTAGTGCTAAAAGTACTTAAGTCAGAAAGTTAATGTTTTAACACTTTAAAATAAGAATTGAAACTGGCTGATCAAAGTAGATTTCCTTAAAACATATATTTTGCGACTTAAGTGCTTTTAACACAAAGCCCTTCATATATTAAAGAGCTTAAAAAATTTAATATTTTGAATCTTAAATTTTTTTCCTGACTTATGAAGAATTTTTTTTATGCTTTATAATTCTTTCAGATGCATTATTTTTATGTTTTACATACAAATAATATCTTGCAAATAAAAATATTTGACTTGAAATGACCTTTGCGCAAGTGTTTTGACTTGTAAAATGTTTCGATTAGCAGTACTAGCTTACTCTCACGTTGTGTCTTTTGTTACATATGATTACTATTAAGTTTTATTTGTGGAATTGGTTATTTTAGTTATTTACTAAAAGCCAAGAAAACTATTTGACTAAGAGTATCTAAAACGTCTTAAAACATAAGAAAATAAAATTGATTGTAGTAGGCTGACCATTGCCCCGGTCTTTACGTCGGAGAGCGAAGCTCTACACTAATTTTAATTAGTTTGGCGCTGTGCTCTCCTACGTAAAAACCGGGACAATGGTCATCCTATTGTTAGTAATAACTTCTTTTTTTTAATTTTTAAACAGCAAAGTTTTTTGTGAATTCAACAACCATTTGACATTCTTCTTAAAAAAGGTTTCGTTATAAAGGTTAATTTCTATTAGATTGAATTATATATGTATATATATATATATATATATATATATATATATATATATATATATATATATATATATATATATATATATATATATATATACATATATATATATATATATATATATATATATATATATATATATATATATATATATATATATATATATATATATATATATATATAAATCAACCTAATAATAACCTAACAGCTGATTTACTTTAAATTTAATTTGAATTATATGTAAAATCCTCATTTAAAATTATATGATAACCATTTCGATACTAAAATCCCCATTTAATAAACTTCTCATCTTTTTTTCATTAAAAAAAAAAAATACGTCTGCCATCTATTATTATGTAGTCTATTATTACACTTATTTTTTGATATCAAGTTATAGATATTTAAACTAGAATTGAAAAAGTTATAATAACTTAAGTGAAAACATCATAATTTTTTGTAAAATTGTTAGATTTTAACAATTTTTCACCTTATAAAATACTGTATTAAAACCTTTTCTAATGATATATATAACAATCTAGCCAAGTATAAATAACAAAGGGCATACAGAAATTCCTACATACCCTAACATACAATCTTTTTTTTCCACAAAATTCTTATCAAATTTTCTTTACTCTAAAGAGCCAAACAAAAGTTACCCCCCTAGCCTCGTGTATTAATTTTGAACCACATCATCTATTTCTATCTTATTTAATAATTTTCTAGGTTTACTTTACATTACTCATCATAAAAAAAGTTTGGAAAACTCTTATTGAAAAAAGAACTACAAAAGTCAAATAAAAGAAAACAGTTTATTTTAAGAAACAAAGTGAAAAAAAAAACACAGCAGTTATATATGCTAAGGGTCTACTTTTGAGGCACAACTGTGTTTAAGGCCGGCGCCATGGGTGTGTGTATGAAGGTGGGGGGAGGGATGGGGAGGAGTTGATACTTCCTCCCCTCCCCCATCAATAATTTTTTCGTTCATTTAGTCGGCAAATTTGATCCTTTTAGAGAAGTCAGTCGGCAAATGTAGACCCTTTAGGCAAATTAGTCAGTAAATTTAAACAGTCAGTTGGCAAATTTTAAAAAACGAGGACTTTTTTTTTCAGTCGGCAAAAGTTGTAATGGCTCCGCTCTCCCCCCTCCCTCCACGTGACACCAACTCGCGCCGGCCCTGACAGTGTTCAAATCATTATAATCAACAACGCTAAATTGCACAAATATACAAAACAAAAAAAATCAAAGGTTTTCCTTTGCAGAGCCTTAAGTTAAGTAAAAATTGCCTAAAATGTCCTACTTCTGTTTTTTAAATAAGTTTGGCGTTGCGTAATTTATAGATGATATCTAATATATAAAATAATTAATATTTTATATTTTTTCTCCTCAGATAAATTTTTTTTACTTAAAACTTTTTAATGAAAATTTTTACTTAGTGTATTTAATTCATGGGCGCCAGGAATCCTTTGAGTACTGGCCCCCTACAGATCAATATACAAAAATTGACTTGTACAGATCAGTTTTTATAAGTTGACCTGTACAGATCAATTTTTATAAATTGACCTGTACAGATCAATTTTTATAAATTGACCTGAACAGATACACTTTATAAATTGACCTGTACAGATCAATTTTTATAAATTGATCTTAAAATTTCAATTTATTATTTAATATTTAATGAAAATAGCTTTATTATTTAAGTAACTTTATTTAATTTTTTTTTATTTATTAACTTTATTTTTTTTTTAATTTTTTATTTATATTTAATTTTTTAATTCAAAATATTAGAAGTTTCTTAAAAATAAATATTTCTTTTTAAATTAAATAGCAAAAATTTAAAAAAATTGAGAATTTGTAACTAAATAAATAATAGATAGAATTACCGGCTGTCTCTGTAGTTTCCATACCTGAACAATATGCAACGTCGTAAAACAATGTCAAAATAAATATACAAGATGATAAATATACAAGATGATAAATATACAAGATGATAAATATACATATATTTTTTTAACACTCCTATTGATTTTTTTTACTCTTCGTTTATTAAGGTGTATAAAAACGATTAAGGAATTTTTTTTCTGCAGTTGAATAATTCGATTAAAAGGGTTTGGTTATAATAATAAAACTTTCATTTTTTTAAATTTTATCTGATTTTGTTCTATTTTAAATATCTTACATATTTTAAGTACTGCATTCCAAACTTAGTAACAAAGGCGTTGCCATAACAATTGCGTGCGGTTTAGATATCTTTTAATATCGACCGTCTATTCCTATCCTATTTAATAATTTTCGAGCTTTTCTTTGTATTACTCATTATAAAAAAACGCCTAAAAATTTAGAAAACTCTTATTGAAAAAAGAATAAAAAAAGTCATGGAAAAGAAAACGGTTTTATCTTAAGAAGTGAAATAAAGCGTAGCATCTCTGGCATCTACTGCCTAAAATAAAAACAGTTCTTTGAAAATAAGGAAATATTTTTGTCGAAATTGGCGGTGCTGTACAGTTGACATTTAAATAATACAGACAAGTACACCTCTAAATAAAAAATAAAGTCATTATTTGTACGCGCGTATCGTGGCCATAAAATACCGTTAATTTTAGTAATAAAATCTGTTATTATGACTATGCGCGTACAAATAAGGTTTACACTTTATGTAAATATGAATGATGAAATATAAAATAAAATGAAATGATGAAACATGAAATAAAAATGAATTATATTTTGTCCCAAAATATAATTCGAAACTAACTTTATTTTCAGTTCTTTATCGTGGACCTTACTTGTGGAAAATGTTTCCCA
The DNA here is from genome assembly GCF_038396675.1 of Hydra vulgaris. NCBI lineage: Eukaryota > Metazoa > Cnidaria > Hydrozoa > Anthoathecata > Hydridae > Hydra > Hydra vulgaris. Next base: position 39,044,467 of record NC_088929.1, read on the forward strand.
AGATTGTAAATACACATAAAACTAGTATAGAACAGTTTAAAAATGAATCAAAACAGGCATTCTTACTTATGGATTTTAATATATCCGATTTTCAATGTGTTTTTTTAATTAAAACTCAAATACAAAAATAATTAATACAAAAATTATGTCATTGAGTGTATCAACATTTTTTTTTTTCATTACCTTAATTATGGTAGTACCTCTATGGCGTTTGCTAATTTATTTACGTTATTTCTATGAAGTATACTAACTTATTTATGTTATTTCCATGGTGTATATTAATTTATTTACTTTTTTGTTTTTAAATCTTAGTTTAAATTCTTACGTTTTAAGCAAATGATAATATCTTATTTATTTTTCCTTATTCACTTGATCTTACTCTTTCCTTAAATTTTGATTCTTTAAAATTTTCTTTAAATGACAAACGAATTGTTATCTATTTTACTTATATATATTTTTTAATAAATAGTTTGTTAACAATAGATATTTAAATATTAGGGTTTTTGTAAATACGTGAGAATGGGGCTCGGTGATAAGGCTCAATAAGTTTTCTTCTTACCCCGCCAATATTTATTTTTATTTATATGCTTCGAAACTGTATATATTATTAAACGGCAAAATAAACAATAAACAAAAAAAAATTTAATTACAAATATATATTACAAATAAGATTTCCATTAAATAAAAATCTTATTTGCACGCAAAAAATGCTTATATGCATCATTAACTTATTGACGTAGTGCTAAGGGTCTACTTTTGTGGCACGACTGTGTTTAAGGCCGGCGCCATGGGTTTGTGTGTATGTGTGTGGGGGGGGGGGGCAAAGGGGTAATGGGGGATTATTTTTGCAATAAACAAATGAGTTTTGTTGTCTAACAAAATTGTGGATTTTAAGTCCAGAATTTAAATCCATACGGCACTTATTATTACAAAAAATCTTCTTTTTTTAATTGCGTAGAACAAGCAGCCAAAAGTTTGCTGCTTGTTCTAAGCAATTAAAAAGTGAAGATTTTTTGTCAAGACAAGAGTATAAATTTGAGTCATCAGCAAATAGAGCTACTTTAGATTTCATTAAGATTGTAGATAAGAAATAATACAGGAGCAAATATAGAACCGTTTGGTACCCTTAAAGTTACTTGAAATAAAGAAGAGGGTAGGCCTTCAAGAATAACTTTACTACTGCAGTTAGAAAGAAATAATTTAATAACCTCAAAACCTTCTTGTAGAAACTTGTGCAAAGCTAATAACAGAGCAAAGATTAATCATAGGATAGTTTAAGAGGTCAAAATGTTTTCTAGAGTTTTGAAAAATTAGAGTCACTTATTGACCACTTTTTAAAAGTTTAGCAAAAATTGAAGAGAGTTTTGTAGAACTCTTTTTTAAGACTTTGATGGAAATCTTGTCTGAAGCACAAACTGTAGAAGTTTATAATTGAGAATTATTTGTATTATTGGAAGCCAGAGGGATATGGATGTTTAACAATGTGTTAATTTGTTTAACTGTTAGTAAGGGTATAGCCATTATATTCGAGAGTCAAATTTGAGTAAGATTTCTTTATAAATAGCTCTACTTTATTCGGGGGAAAAGTAAAAAGATCAGACCCATGAATTAGAGATTAAATGTTAGACTTTCTTTACATCTGAGATAAGATACAAGATTTAGTAAACTGAGAATAACAGAGCTTTATATCTGACAGGACTTTATTTATACATTAGCTTATTGCAATAATAAAAAGGACATTTGATCTTTCCTAGCCTTTGCAACCTTCCTCTTTTATGCTGTTGATGATAATGATGATGATGATGATGATGATGATGATGATGATGATGATGATGATGATGATGATGATGATGATGATGATGATGATGATGATGATGATGATGATGATGATGATGATGATGATGATGATGATGATGATGATGATGATGATGATGATCATGTTGATTAGAATGATGTTTATATATGCTTATGTATACAAAGTATAACATGAATTTTGAATTAAATAAATATACTTTATGATGCCTAAATATTTATGCAACCCGGTCACAAAACTAGCCCCGGTCTAATGTCAACCCCGGTTGTTTACTATTTTATATTTCTAATTTAAAAAAACAACATTTCCTTTAAAATTAAAAAATTCTCATAGTTAAGCAGCATGAACTTTAAACAATTTAGAACTAGTGACTACACAGAATTACAAGCTGTTACTTTTAGTTCTCATACCTGAACAAAATATAACAAAAATAAAAAACCAGCTTATGATGCCTGAGCGGAATCTGATTTGCGTTGTGCCCCACAAAAAGAAAAATTGCATTTATGAAAAAAATTATTCTTTATATAAAGAGTTATTTATAACTTAATTTTTTATAATCACAAAAACTCAACATTTTTGAAACATTTTAAAGGTTTTTTTCTTTTCTCTTAGAAAAACCATCAAAAAGACTTTCGAAGTTGATTTCATTAATCAGTTTATGTCCAATGGGTAGTACGGAAAAGTTTCTTGAACGCAAGATGCATCGTAGATTTAAGTTTTTTTTTTATTTTTTTTTTTAGGTGCCCCAAGAAGTCCTAACGGTCTTGTCACAGAGCACCGCGGAAGTGCATTTAACCAGGAAGTTCACGTCTCCTTCCTTACCGTGACGCGAAAATATGTCCAGAGCTCGTTTCGAACCTGGATCTCCTGCTTATAAAGCAGGCGTTCTAACCACTGCGCCACGGCCGCACAAAGTTAACTTTATATCAATTTTAAATTTGAAAAACTTTTCTTACAACTAGGCGCACTTACAAAAATCGTAAGTAAAACTCGTAAAGTTATTTCAACGTATAAGATCTAGTTGGTTGAAAAATCTTAGAAATCAACATTATTTCAACGTAAGTTCACCGTTAAACGTTGAAAAATTTATTCATGACGTTTAATTATATTAAACGTCATGAATAAATTACAAATTAGCTGACTCAAATGTAATAATAACTTAATATCGGTCATAATGTAAATTTAAAAAAACATTAAATATTGCGCTCAGATTTTTGCGTTGAAAGGTTCTTCAAAAACTTATAATAAAAAGCATTAATGTAATAAAAATAAAAATACTAAAAAATTTTGTGGTATGAAAATATGTGTAAATTAACAAATATTATAAGGGGATGTCCATTAATTATGTCAACAGTCTTTTGGCAATTTTACCTTCAGTGTCGATAACATGCCAAACTTCCAGAGACCCCCAAAAAGTTACATCTACATTTGATTGCCCTTCTCCTCCCCCAAATAAAATTAAAAAGAACCTCTTTTTCTTTCTTTTTTTTAAGTAAATAAATTTATTTGAAAAAGTAAATTCGTTGACGTCAACTTTTCTTGATCTCCCCCTTCCCTTGTTAACAATTGTCAGATTCTCCCTCCCCCTATTCTATAAAATAGCTACGTAATTAAAGGACAGCCGTTAGATAGTCAGAGGCGTAGCCAGGATTTTTGGTATTTGAGAGTTAACTTTCAGACTTAAAGCAAACTCCAAATATTTATATGATTATACGCCAAATATGAATGGTTTGCAAAAGATTGCTATGATTAGAGAATGGGAAAAAAAAGCCCCAAAAATTTTAGCCCCCATTCTTGCCCCAAACGTGAAAGCAACAAGCTGATAAAAAATTTTCTTTACTACTTTTAATTAGACTTATATTTATTAATGAATATAAAGTTTCATAATAAAATCTCTCTCAGCATTTAAAAATTATGACCTCACAAAGTTTGAACTCCGCTCAATTTGAGGGAGTTACAATTTAATAGGAAATAAAAAAAGTTTTATTAATTATAATTAATATTATTATTATATTTTACCAGGACATAATTTACATTTCAATTTAAAATAAAATTACTATCAACCTGTTTTCCCAAAACTAAATAGCAAAACTAATATGAATAGAATTAAAAAAGGATTTTGAAATTATTCGGTAAGTAATTCGGTAAATTATTCGGTATTTTTTATTCGGTAAATTATTTGGTAGTTCTACACATAAGATCATTATAGAGTTATTCACCCATTTAATAAAAAAACTTTCTTTGCAAGTTCTAATCTCACACGAGGGAACTTGAGCGTGAGAAAGCTTGAGCAAGCAGTTTTGATTTCTAGTTCTAAATTATGTGTGTTAATAGTAAAATAATAAACAAAATTTAAACACAAGTTTAAATTTTGTTTATTAACTAGATCTTTTGGTACTGTTAAGCAAGCGTTCCTTTTTATAAGCTTATCAATTGATGGTAAATTATACAAATCATTTACATATTTTTCAGATTAAAAGAAGCAGTCATTAAATTGATTTGAAAATAGCACGTAGCATTTCTGTAAAATCAAGGTTGACAAGGCAGTTGCAAGTTAGCAGTGATTATATCATTGATTTATAAACATTTGCATTTGTCTCGTGTATAAGGTAAGGTTTTCTCTTTGAAAGTAGTCTTATTCTGTTTTTGTTTTTTTTCCCATTAATACTTTTTTGGTAGGAAAAAAATGTAGAAGACTAGTTATTGAAAAAAAAACAATTAAATAAAACAATAATTATAATTAAAAACAGTCTCCTACCTTTTTGAGCCTAATTATTTTGATCGTGTGATATGTTATAGATTTTAAAAAATATAGTTAATTTAAAATATATAAAAAACCCCTCAACTTCTCTTATATATTTTAGAGAGGCAAAAAGCCCCCTAAAATAAAGTTTAAGACCCATGAACCATTTTGAAAATTTAACGACCTTAGTGTGTTTACAGTCTTACTTTTAGATGAGAGTATTTATTTTGACTTAAATTAAATTTTGCAATGCACAAAATTTAGAGTTAAATAACAAAAAAAAAAAAAAAAACTTACTTTCAGTAGATGTATCTGAACTCAGACAAGAACTTGCTTCAGTTTTACGTTCATCACGATTAGTACATATATATTCGTTTTTATCATTGTTATGTTCAATGGGATCAGTTAAAGTTATTCCTATCTTCTTGTTGTTATTCTATAAATAAAAAAATTAATATGCACTAACTTACTTAAACAAAAGCACGCAAGGCATTTTAAGTTTTAAAAGAAACGAAAAAATTTTTTTAAAAACTATTGGGAATGTCTTGAAAATTATTTAGCTCGAAATCTTGACAACATATACTAGTTGAAGCACAACCTGGTTATTGTGACCTTGTACTCGCTTATTAGACATGATTATTTTAAAAGACCTTTTTGTAACAATGTTTCTCAAATGCGTCATTAATTCATAACTATCCTAGCATATTTAACATTTACGTAAATTTTAAAAATGTAGTTATTAAACTATGATTAAATTTTTTTTATGAACATAAATTATATTAACATAAATTATATGAACATAAACTATATGAACACATGATAATTCAATCAGTGTTTTTTAAAAGGATGGATTCGCTCAAAACATTCTAGAGCAAGCCCGCCTTTTTAGAAAACACTGATTCAAATATGTGAGCAATGATATATTTATTATATAAACTAGATGTCTAACTTGCAGGATTTATAGGACAAAAATGAAGCTACTTTTTTTTGTTTATAAATATAGTCCGCCATTTGTAAAAAGGGCAAAAGTTGAAGCCGATGTGTGGAATAAAAGTTGAAAATGCAAGTCAAAAGCTGCCAAAAAAATAAAAATAATTTAAAAACAATTTTTAATAATTATAAAATACTTACTAAATTTTTTTATGAGCCTATGTTTATTTAAAAGTATTATAATTCATAAAAATTCTTCAAAAGCATCAGTCGTTACACTTTTCTATTCAAAATTTAATCACTTTCTAATCGGAAATGAATTAAGGAAGTTTCCTTAATTTATGTTTTAAACATAAATTATTATTTTAGAAATATTCTAATTTCCTTTTAACAATCTTACATAAATATCATTTATATTTAAAATATATTTACTTTATTTAAGAAAAGAAAAGTTAAATCATATTTGTTTACAAATTTAATGCGCCAATTGTAAAATGGGCAAAAGCGGCTTCACTTTTCTGATCGAAGTTATAACTTCGGTCCGAAAATAAAAGTCTATAGATGTCTAATTTATATAATGTATCATTGTATGTGAGAGTTATCTAAGTCTGTGTCTAACCCCCCTAAAAAATTATTCATTAAGAATCTAAATCAGCAATTGGTTTTGTAGTTGGCAGTCGGCATTTTTCACCAGTTTATAGTAACACTATAAAAAAATCAAAAAGTTTTGATTTTTTTATAGTGTTAAAGCTGCAGTCTGTAAAAAGTTTTGATTTTTTTCAAGGATTCTTCAATTCTAGGTTTGCAGCTATCTTTTGGAAATGCAAAAATAATTTTTAAGTGCTTTCAATATGTAATAATAAACCTGTAAAAAATAAATACCTCACCCTCTTACAAGAATATAAAAAGATAAAAAGATAAGTCATTTTTAAGACGGCCCTAACCGTGACGATGGTCTGATGGTAGTTCGGAAAAAAAAAGAGGTTTACAAATTTATTTTGTACGAAAAAATATCATTGATGCTTTTAAAACGATCGGTTCTAAAAAAATAATACAAACAAAACTACATGCATTTGCCTTCTTAGGCGTACCTTTCAGTATACAAAAAGTTTGTATCAACCGTTTAAGAAAACATTTGAAAAGCTATGTTACTATCACATTGATTCTAACCACCCTCCTCAAATACTTAAGCAATTCTCAACCTCCTTTGGCGGCAGATTGTCACAAAGCATGTTTAATCTATCTATACCAAAAAACAAAGAGGGAATGAAAAAAAAAAGGCTGAAGTGATTTTATTTTAAAACATAACTTTAAAAAAAAAGAAAAAACCCAAAAGACAAAGAAATATAATATGGATCAATCCCTCCTACAGTAAAAGCGTTTCTACCAATCTTGGGTATATCTTCCTAAAATTATTCGACAAACGTTTCCAATATCCTACCCCTATAAGTTATTTGATCGAAATACAGTTAAAGTGAGTTATAGCTGTACCAAAAATATTTACAAAACAATGAAAAGCCCAAAAAAAAAAAATCTTATATGAAAATTCAGATAAATACTCACCATGCAATTGGCAATTGCATAAACAAACAAAACTGCTCAAAGAAAGAAAAATGCAGAATCTCAAATGTTATTTGTAAATGTATAGTGTCACCCTAAAACACTCCTAAAAAAGTATATATTGGCATATCCAAAGACGAATGAAAAAAACAATGGGCTATAGTAAATGTCTTGTTAATGTCGGAAAACCTTTAGGTCTGATTAGACATCATCAAGAACCTCTGTGTAACATTTATGTTTTTACAGTGCTAAACTTTGATGATAATATTAAAGAGAACATGTCAGAAAATAAACCGTATTAAAAACAAAAAGTTCTAATAGTCGTAATTAAATAAGAAGTTATATAATTTTAAATACTACTGTTACATAAAATTACGAGAACGAAGAAAAAAAAAAAGACATCAATGTGTCATTCAGTTTCAGTTATTTAATGTGTTTTAGTTTTCATATTTTATTATAGTGACCTTTAATTGCATATATAACAAAGTTATTACTTTTATTAAAAATATATTTAAAAAAATTACTTTCATTAAACCAACAATCTTTTGTTGTTGTTATTGTTGCTGTTGTTGTTGTTGTTGTTGCTGTTGTTGTTATTGTCGTTTTATTTTGCTGTTTATATTATAAATATTTTTTACCGCAACATTGACCCTACAGGTTGTGTTCACTGCTTTTTTTGTAATGAATTATGAAACGAGCTTAAATAAATGCTTAGTTTTGACTAATAAATTTACAAAACTAGTTACTTTTTTTATTCAATTATTGAAGAGTTTGGAAAAAATAACATTAAGAATAAACAACAACAGTAACAACAGCAACAACAGCAACAACAGCAACAACAGCAACAACAGCAACAACAGCAACAACAGCAACAACAGCAACAACAGCAACAACAGCAACAACAGCAACAACAGCAACAACAGCAACAACAGCAACAACAGCAACAACAGCAACAACAGCAACAACAGCAACAACAGCAACAACAGCAACAACAGCAACAACAACAACAACATTAACAACAATAAAAATAAAAAAAAAAGCAACATCAAAAACAACAACAAATAACAGGAATAAGCAAGACAAATATTTTACGTTACCATGATCTATTGTGATTGATATGTCACTAACCAATAGATGTATTTGATAAATTTGAATATAAAAAAATAATTTTTGAACAAGTATTTAAAGTAAAATGCTAATCATCAGTTAAACGAATTAACTAAATAATTAAATTATTTAATTATGTCAATCATAAATAAAAGAAATTTATTAATAATAATTTTTTTAACCAATTGAACTGTAACAGGATATTACGTCAATGACTTAAAAAAAAAAGAAAATACTGAAAATTGATTAATCAAATTGACAAATTAAATTATGTATAAAAAAAAAGAATTTTAAAAATGGCATTTTTGTTAATAACTAAACTAAAATTCAATAGAATTAATACGTCAATGACGTCAATAACGAAAAACATTTATTGATAATATTAACGTTTCAAAAGCTTTTGTTTTTTGCTACGTGATAACAAACACGCAAAATGAAACTATTCTTAGATAGTTTAGTTTCTTTCAGTGGTCAATAGTTTTATATATTTTCAACTATTCGTAACAATTTTTTCAAGTTTCAAAAAATTGTTCCAGTCGCGAATGAAAAAAACGATGGGCTACCAGACACTTTCTCAAATAAAAAACTGCAAAGCTTTCCAATTACAAATGGTAAATAGAAGAAAACCTCAAAATAACACCGAACTTAACCTGGTCAATAATTAAAAAAAGTCCCCGTGTACAGTAACATCACAAAAAATAAATACTTTGCCTACACAAAAATCTTTTAGTAATTTCATACAAAGGTTCTCAAGAATAGTTAAAGAAAAAAGCATGAGTAATATCAATGTTGTCACGAAAATAAGTTTTTGCTTGACAACCACGAGCACAAAGATTAAAAAATTAAACCACGATCACCAGCAATTACGGCTTTATAATTGTTTTTGAAAGTTCCTTTTGTATAAAAGAATATAATATTTTTTAACTAAAAAAAACATGCATTTTATTCTAGTGATTGCTAACGCATAAAACTTTAAGAAATATACGTTAGGTAGTAATTTTTTACTTGATCTCGTCAAACAAACATATACAGCTCTGATATCATTCATTGAGCACCCTTGCTGAAGATATGCATACAAAAAAATAAAGTTTAATCAATGTCTTGGTAATGTCGGAAAACCTTTAGGTCTGATTAGATATCATCAAGAACCTCTGTGTAACATTTATGTTTTTACAGTACTTAATTTTGATGATAATATTAAAGAGAACATAGCAAAAAATAAACTGTATTACAAACAAAAAATTCTAATAGTTGTAATTAAATAAGAACTTATATAATTTTAAATACTATTGTTAGATAAAATTACTAAAACGAAAAAAAAAAAAGGCATCAATGTGTCATTTACTGGTTTACTGGTCATTATCCAGTATACTACCACTATCGGAAAACACATTAAAAAACCTTAAAAGCAAACACCCTGAACCCTCGCGAGTAGAAGATTATAGCCTACTGTTTGGTCCGATTGATTTAATCCCAAAATTTTTCTTCGATTGTATTGATGAGCAACTAGTTATGAAAGTCGCGTTTGCAACTAAAATATCTGCTGGACCATCAGGAATGGATTCCGATATTTATTGTCACATCTTATGTTCTACTTCATCAAAGAAGGTAAAGAACTCCGAAAAGAAATTGCTAAGATGACACAAAACTTACTAACCGAAACATATGAACCAACATTCCTAGAAGCTTTTTCTGCATGCCGATTAATTCCTCTAGATAAAAGTTCAGGTATTAGAGCAATTGGAGTAGGAGAAGTACTAAGACGTATTATAGGTAAATTAATTAGCTGCAGTTTCAACAGAGAGATAAAAAAGGCAGCTGGGCCATTACAAATATGTGCTGGACACGGAGCAGGAGCCGAAGCTGCTGTACATGTCATGAAGGAAATATTTGAAAATGTGCTAACAGATGCAATACTTTTGATTGACGCAAAGAAGCCTTTTAATTGTATGAATCGACAAGTTGCCTTACTCAACATCCAGAACATTTGTCCATTAATTTCAATTTACTTAATAAATACTTATAGAAATCCATCGAGGCTTTTTGTGGCAGGGGTAAAGAAATATCATCCAGAGAAGGCACGACTCAAGGTGATCCCGTTGCTATGCCATGGTACTCTTGTAACACCACGATTATGATAGAACACTTACTTGTAAATTACCCACAAGTTAAGCAAGTGTGGTTAGCAGACTATGCTGTAGCTAGTGGAAGCATTGTAAACTTACATAACTGTTATCAAGATCTAATTGATGAAGGATGTAAACATGGCTACTACGTAAACCAATTTAAATGCTGGTTAATTGTAAAATCCCCCTAATTAGCAGGAAATGTAGGCATAATATTTAGTAAATCGGTCAACATAACTACATTTGGGTTCAGTAATTGGTTTTCAAAATTTTAAGGACAAATATTGCAATGAGAGAGTAGCGAAATGGTTAAGCGAGTTAAAACAAATTTGTAAAGTAGCAGAGACGCAACCACAGGCCGCTTTTATTGCGTTCACAAAAGGATTTTGTTTAAAGTTTACTTATTTTCAAGCGCCCGTAGACTAAATACTTAGTCATTTTCTGTTGCCAACTCTTTTTAGAAAAGATACGCACTTTGAGGATCACATCAGAAAACTTTTTACATTAAATCCTTGAGATGGAGGATTAAGTTTACCTATACTAATTGAAGGAGCGCCTTATCAGTTTTTATCATCTGTGAAATTAACTAAAAATCTTGTACAGCAAATTATAGATCAAGACACAACTTTAAAAACAAAAAACTCTACCGCGAATGTTCTAGAAGATCTTGAAAAAATATCATCTAGTGACAGACTTAAGCACCGCGCCGAGAAAATAATCGCAGTTAATTCAATGCAACCAGAGTCTATGTTAAGAAACATACAGCAAACAAGAAGCGAATTCGCAAGTACTTGGTTAAACGCCTTACCGCTAGAAAACCAAGGTTTTTTTTTTAAAGTAGAATTTCGAGATGCTCTTTACTTAAGATTCGACTTAATTTCGACTTAAAAAATATCCCTTGTAATTGTGAATGCGGAGAACTTTTCAATATAATTCATGCTTTGTCGTGTAAGAAAAGTGGCTTCATTTCAAGTCGCCATGATAACATTAGAAATTTGTTCACTACATTGCTTAAAAGAGTGTGCATAAATATTCAATCCAAACCACACCTCATACCCCTTGATAATGGGAATTTTCACTTCCATACAGCAAATAAAAGTAACCAAGCTCGTTTGGATATTAAAGCAAATAGTTTTTGGCGAAATGGACAGACAGCATTTTTTGACATAAGAGTTACGTATGTCAATTCCATGAGCAACAAAAATCTGGATATAGCTGCTATATTCAGAAAACACGAAAAGGAAAAAAAAGAGGATATGGCAAAAGAGTTCGTGAAGTCGAACATGGCAGTTTGACACCATTAGTGTTTGGTACAAATGGAGGTATAGGTAAAGAACGTCATAAGTTTGTTAGAAGACTAGCCGAGAAACTATCGGAAAAACAAAACAAAAAATACTCAATTGTTATGACGTGGTTAAGAATGAAGTTATCTTTCAAGATACTTTGCTCAACTATCATTTGTTTAAGAGGTTCAAGAACACCGTGGACTAGAAAAAATGATCTTGAAATCGGTGTTGATTTTAAGATGGATGCACTAGTAAGTAAGAATCTGAGTTTTTTGTGTTTTTTTGTTTGTTTTTGTTTCTTGTCTGTTAAATTTAATAATATCGTTACATATGTTTGTAAATAATCTCTATAAAACTTTACAAGTATTTTGTATCAATGTGTCATTTTCAGTAGTCACTATAATAAAACATTTTCATGTTTTATTATCGTGACTTTTAATTGCATATATAACATAATTATTACATTTATTAAAAATATAACAAAAAAAATTACTTTCATTAAACTAATAATCTTTTGTTATTGTTGCTGTTATTGTTGTTGTTGTTGCTGTTGTTGTTGTTGTTGTTGTTGTTGTTGTTGTTGTTGTTGTTGTTGTTGTTGTTGTTGTTGTTGTTGTTGTTGTTATCGTTTTATTTTGTTGTTTATAATATAAATATTTTTTATCGCAACATTGACCCGACAGGTTGTGTACAATGCTCTTTTTGTAATGAATTATGAAACGAGCTTAAATAAATACTTAGTTTTGACTAATAAATTTAATAAATTTAATAAAAATAAATAAATTTACAAAACTAGTTACCTTTTTATTACAAATGATTACAAATTATTACATTAAAAAATTACATTATTACAAAATAATATAATCAATTAAAAGTGAAGATATTTAATATATATATATATATATATATATATATATATATATATATATATATATATATATATATATATATATATATATATATAAATCATCATTTCGTAGATCGCATTTTTTTTTTTTTTGTTATAAATAAACTATGAAAAGGAGACGGAATTTCGTCTTACATTTGTACATAAAACAAAGAATAATATATACGTTAAGTTGATATATGTTTAAAACATTCATTTTTCTTTAGAGAGGCTTTAAATAAGTTTGTCGATCACAAGATTTAAGTAAACGTGCTATAAGTTTCTGATGACTATGAAGAGGCTCTAGTTTACTTTTGTTAGTACTGCCCCACGCAATACTTGCATAGTTAATATGGCAGTGAATAAGTGAATAAAATAGTTGCATTAAAGTGCGCATGTTTAAATAGCTTTTTGATATGTATAATATTCCAATACTTTTTGAAACTTTATTGCTTAAATTTTCGATGTGCTGTCTCCATGTAAGATTTTCATTAATATATATTCCTAAAAACTGAGTAGTTTTTACTCCTTTTACTTATCAATGAATGTAGATGGCGTTTCGTATGGTATTAGTTTTTTTTTGAAAAGTGGATGAAATAGAGTCCAGTTAGTTTTGTCAATATTTTCTGAAAGTTTATTTACTTTGAACCAGTCGGAAACTTTTTTATGTTCTAAGTTCATAATTTCAAATAATATAGTAATGTTGCTGTGTGATAAAAACAAATTTGTATCGTCAGCAAACATTATTGTCCTCAGGCTGAATGCTTTATGGATATCATTGACATATATAAAAAAAAGAAGAGGTCCGAGTATAGAACCTTTTGGTACGCTACAAGTAATGTTTAGTAACGTTTTTGGTGATTTATCGTCAATGTGTACATATTGAGTACGATTGTTTAAATAACTCTTTACACATTTTAAAACGGCTCCTGTGATTCCATATAATTCGAGCTTTTTAATAAGAACTTGATGTTCAATAGTATCAAAAGCTTTTGATAAACCAATAAAAATTCCTAATGTTTATCCAGATTTATTAAACGACTCGTTAATACTATGTGTACCTAAACTGAAGTATTACATGCTCTGTGGAGTTATTTTTTTTGAAACCATATTGATTATTAAATAAAATATTCTTTACAGGAAGATGAGTGTTGATTTTGTTATATAAGATACTCTCTAAAAATTTTGAAATACAGGGAGAACAGAGATACGGCGATAGTTGCATCATTAGTTGCATCCCCTCCTTTGAATATCCCCGTTACATTGGCAATTTCAAAATGCTAAACATCAATTAAACGAATTAACTAAAGAATTAAATTTTTTTATATATATTATTATGTTCTACATAAATGAAGGAAATTTATTAATAATAATTTTATTAACAACTGAACTGTAACAGATATTACGTTAATGACTTTTTATACAGATATTACTTTTTATACAGATGTTACGGCAATGACTTTAAAAAAAATAAAATACTGAAAATCGATTAATCAAATTAATAAATTAAATTACATAGAAAATAAAAGAATTTTAAAAATGGCATTTTTGTTAATAACTAAACTAAAATTTAATAGAATTATTACGTCAATGACGTCAATAAAGAAAAATATATTTATTGATAATATTAACGTTTCAAAAGCTTTTGTTAGCTGTTACTACGAGAAAACAAACACGCAAAATGAAAATATTCTTAGATAGTTTAGTTTATTTCAGTGGTCAATAATTTTATATATTTACAATTATTCATAACCATTTTTCATGTTTTAAAAAATTGTTCCAGTTGTTTATTATGACCATGCATGCATGCATAATGTACTTTGATGTTGATGGTCGACTCAGTGGTACGTGGAAGTTTATTTTTTCAAATTTGTGCATGAATTTTAAAACCTGGATAAAATCACCTCTTTTTCTTTTCTCTTTGAGTACTGTGAGGCCTAACATAGCTTTTCTCTGCTCAGGGGTTTTATGTTTAATGTAAAAAATTGTTTTGATAGCACGGTTTTGGACTTTCTAAAGTGCGTCTATGACTCTCTGTTGGTTCGGTGACCTCCTGGATGGCGCACTCAAGGTGAGATCGAAACATACGTGGTGTATAGCTCTTTCCAAAGTGTTAAACTAACTATGAAAATTTTTTTTTTAGTCTTTTTAAGGATCGGTTAGCTTTCACAGCAGTTGCCGTAACTTGAGCTTTAGGTTTAAGGTCTTCCGAAATTAGAACTCCGAGATCTCTTTTTAAATGAGTAATTTTAAGTGAAAGTGTCAAACCGTCTTGACCTAGCAAAAATTCTTCTTGTGTTGATATTTTTTCCCTCGGCCTATATGCATCACTTTACACTTCTCGATATTGAAATTCATCAGCCATTGCTGTGACCATTCAACGCCTTTGTTTATATCTGCTTGAAGGAGGTCTCGGTCCAATTTAATGATGCCAATGATTTTTCTGTCATCAGCGTAGATTTGTTCTGATGTTCAAACTTGTTTGGAAGATACACGATGTACAAAACAATCAGTAATGGTCCGTAAACTGCTCAAACTACTGCTTCTAGTACTCCAATTAGAGCTGGGAACTTGGATTTTTGAGCTGCCCAAGAAGCAGATCCAGCGTCTAGAGCTGACTCAATGATTGTGGCATAGTTTCGTTTAATGTGCAGGCGTTACTAAATTAGCTATTTCAGTAAATTGTATATTTCTTATAACACTCAGTTTCACTCAAGTAATTAATTTTATTTTATATAAGATCACCGAAAATGAAATAGATTATATATAGATTAAATAGGTTATATATAGATCATT
This sequence comes from Hydra vulgaris, assembly GCF_038396675.1. Classification (NCBI taxonomy): domain Eukaryota; kingdom Metazoa; phylum Cnidaria; class Hydrozoa; order Anthoathecata; family Hydridae; genus Hydra; species Hydra vulgaris. Next base: position 39,059,714 of record NC_088929.1, read on the forward strand.
TAAAAAGATCATTTATATAGATCATATCAAATTATACAGATCATCAAAAAAAGTTTAAACTTTTATTTACTTAGTTACTTTTTACTAGTTAAAAATTTAGAAAAACATAGAAAAACTAGCCGTTGAGCGGCCGTGACGCAGTTAGTTCTGTTTCAGAACCAAGTTTGGAACCGAAGTTCAATACCGTTGTTTTCAGAACCGTAGATCGATGCCGTCTCTAACCAGTAAGAAAGAAAGACAATAAGAAAGAAAATATAAACCTCTTGGTTAAATAAATAATCTTCCGTGGTGCTCTGTAATAAGATCTAACAGTCTTATCTCAGAGCACCACGGAGCATCACAAAGTTTTTTATACTATTTCTTTTTATACCCGGAGCATCTCATTTTATCAGGAATTCGCACTGTAATTTATCAATTACTCTTTTTGTATGTAAATTGAAAAAAATGTCCCTTTGCTTCTTAAACTGCAAGATTTTTGTGGTAAATTAAACACTAATCCTTATTTTATATTATTCAGTTTAGAAAAACTATGTTCACAAGATATTTATTTAGAAAATAATGCATAAATAAATTTATATAGTTTTAAAATACGTATATTCTTTGGCCAACGTATAATTTTTTAAAGAGATTTTACATTTGTTGAATTCTCTATTTACTGATATTGATTGATGATACTTTTGACGAGAGTTAGAGGCAATTCTACGTGTGTGTGTCGGAAGGAGGAGGAAGTGGGGGAAGAAGGAGATGAAGGGAGGAATGTGTGTGGGGGGAGGGGGAAGAGGAAGGTGGGGGGAGAGTGTCTGGTTAAGTTATAGTCGGTTCTCTGAGGAATATAGTCAGCTAATTGGGTATTTGACACATTTAAGTCGGGTGAATTTTAGTTTTTAGGACTAAGTTAATTGCTGGTTAGCAAAATATTAAAAAATAAAAAATAAAGTAAACATCTAGTTTTAAATCCATAGTTTGAAATATTATCTGATAAAAGTACAATAAAAAATCAAGTTAATTAAAAACCAGATTATTTTTTCTTAAATCTGATGAGAAAACCATACATACTTACGACTTAGAGATCGTCCGTAAATTACGCAACGCTAAATTTAACTAATATATGAAACAAAAAAGTTCAAAAATTTTTTTCCACAGTTTTTTCTCAAGCCAAAAATCAAAACAGCAATAAAAAGCCGCGGAAAAGATTTTCAACTTCTAATTTAAAAAAAAAGTTACGAAATGCTAAATTCGTAAAAGCGCTTTTTCGAATTTTGTTTTATTTAAAGACTCTGCGAGAAAAAACATTTTATCTTTTTCATTTTGTCTATTAGTTTGAAATAGCGTTGTAATTTATAATCCCTAATTAGTTAAACTGTATATTAGCATTAACTTAAATGCACGAGCCTTTTCTAAAAGGAAACTATGTGCATTATATGTCTAAAGAATTCACATATATTATCCATTAGTATAATTCTATATGAAACTTATATTCCATAAAAATTTAAATTTTTAATAGAGTTGAGGGTGGGGTATAAGCTTTCAAAAATAAGTGTAAAAAAAAACGTAATTAACAAATTTATTTTACTTTTATCTATTTATTTTCTTCTTTTCTTTATTCTTTGTATTATATTTTTCTTTATATTTTTAATAAAATTAGGAAAGATCGTACATATATATTAAAGACGTATATTGTCTAATCGTCGAGCCCCTTCACATTTTCGCCTTCGGTTTATGTAAAAAGTTCAAAATTAAAAAGTTCAAAATTTACAAGTTCAAAATTATACAGTACAACAAAATATATTACAAGTAGTAAATCGTATAATAAGATATATATTTTTTGTTATTTATTTTTTAAATTTTATATGAAGTAAATAAGAAACAAATGAAAACAAATGTAAGTGAGTAGTGATGACTTTTTTCAGTTTAATTATTTTTAGTACTAATTTTAAAAGAAATTTTCAAATTGAAGTTTTTTTGCTAATAGAAAATGTTTAGATTCTCTTTTAAATTATTCTAGAGAGAAAGTTTAGAAGAGTTTTATTTTAACAATAGTTTTCAAAAAACTTTTTAAATGGTTTACGGTATTGAATTTGAAATGAACTGAGTTTCAAACAAGATATTGGAACAACAAAATTATCAGTTAAAAGTTTAGTGGGGTAATTTGGGTGAAGTAAAAGTGAAATATATTAGGAGATAAACCATGTTTTGACTTAAACATTAGAAGCATAGCTTGATATATATTAAGCTTATAATCATTGAGTGCATAAAGTTACTTTAAAAGAGATTCACCATTACCAGTTCTGTTAACGACAAATATAACCCTACATGCATGTTTTCGATTACAAAGTTACAAAAAGATGCAAAATTCATCAGACGTGCTTGCTCTAAGTGAGACTAATTTAAATTCCGCTATTCGTTCCTCAAATCTCAGTTTTGATGAGTACTATCCTTTGATTTGCAAAGTCATAGTTGGCTTGGGGGTATACATACGCATCAATTCACTTATTTGGCGTAAAATCAGGTTTTAATCCCTTGACCATTCTTTTATGATCTTCCGCTCAGCAGGTTTAGGTTCTATTCTTGGTCCTGTTTTGTTTCTTATTTACATTAATAATCTTCGTGACAATCTTCATCTAAAGTGGTTTTTTTTTACGCGATTTAAAACCCCCTTTGAATCTTGTTCTAGTACTAGTGCAGTTGGGACGGTTTAAAATATTATGCACAAACTGAATAGTTATTAATAAGTATATTAGACCTATAACTTAGCAAGAGTTTCTGCAGCTTTAGCAATTTCTTTTTTTCAAAATTAAAATTAATTGTCTTTCACTTTATACTCCCGTCTTGATAGAAAGTCTTCCTTTTTCGCTTGCAGTGGCTAGTGAACTTTAACTCCAATAAAAGTTAGCTATTTCGTTGCATCTCTTACTCTTTTCTACAAATACTATCATGGTCGCTGTTCAAAGGAGCTATCATCTCTAGTTCTATCAACCAAAACCCATTCTCTCTTGATTCATCATTTAATAAAATTTCATTCTTTTATTGCATTTGTCCCTGCATGCTCTAAAACCTATTCGTCTAGTTTTTTTTCCCGCATTGCAACCCTTTGGAACTCTCTCCCATCTTTATGTTTTCCTGACTCATACAACCTATATATATATATATATATATATATATATATATATATATATATATATATATATATATATATATATATATATATATATATATATATATATATATATATATATATATATATATATATATATATATATATATATATATATATATATATATATATATATATATATATATATATATATATATATATATATATATATATATATATATATATATATATATATATATATATATATATATATATATATATATATATATATATATATATATATATATATATATATATATATATATATATACTAGGGTCAATCAAAACATTGCACAGAAACAATAGAATTTCTTAAAAACGCAAATTGTTGTGGAATTGATATTTGAACAAAAAATAATTTGGCATCATAAAAACGAACGAAATAAACAAGAAAATAAGTTAAAGTAAATTCTTCACAAACAAATTTAGTTTTTGCTGAGAAACAATAGATTCTAAAACGCAGCGCGGTAATGCTTTCGTACGCGTTACACTTATAGGATTTACTTGATCTAGATTATGAAAATATGTTTCACTTGATCTTTACAACCCACATTTGCATTTTCAATTTATAGAATTTTTAATACATTTATTATATAATAATACGAGGGGAAAAAAATGTTTATAAATATAGATAAAAAAGGTGCCCGAGCTCCGTTCCGGTGCGTTCTAGGAGGAAAAAAAAGCACTGAATAAATGAATGCAATTAAATAGCAATTAGTTTTCTCGCTTTTCCTGTGCATTGTTAAAAACAGTAAAGTTTAACTAAAACATATGAAAAACAAATTTAAGAATATTCCATATGTCTAGCGCAAATAATAATTCCTTACTAAAGCGATTGAAAAACTCGCGAAAATTTTGTACAACAAAAAATATTTTTATTTTCGTTATATTCTTATCTACTTTTTTCTTCGACATGTATCAATTTTGGTATTAGAAAATAACAAACGCCCTAAAAATATGAAGAAAAAAAAAACAGTAAAATATTTAGGTATATTATTTTTTAACAACAATTTTCTTTTTTTTATATTCCATTTTTTAAGCTTATTTAATTAGATTTCCTATTTCGCATAGCTTCGGTTCTTTTCTTTGAGTATTGCTGTTTTATCCTCTTTAGTTTCTTATAGCTTTATTTTGCCGCAAATAGTCAATAGTCTTAAGCGTCGTACATAAGTTACGTAACGCAAACTTTAACAATAAACAAAACAAAAAAGATCAAAAGTTTTCCCTTGCCGAGTCTTAATTAATGAAGAATCAAAATAGCCCATTAAGTTGAGTGAAAATCGCCGCGTAAAAGAGCTTAACACAGTGGGGTGCGACTCGGCAAAATAGACATTTCTCTAATTCGATTGCGCAACTATTTTCTTAACATTAAAGCGACAGGACAAGGATAAAAATGTAAACAAATAGCGACAAATCGCCTAAATAATCCTTCTTAGTTACTAATTTTTCTGTTTATCTATTAAAAAAAAAAAATTATTAATTTTTGGTAAAACAATTTACAGAAGATAATAAAAAATTCACCAATATCAAAGACATGTTAAATCATAATAAAATTGTTCAAACTGGATTATAAGATTAACCATGCATTTCTTGTTATGGTGCTAGATGGACTTGTAAATCAATTCTAGGAATATATATATATATATATATATATATATATATATATATATATATATATATATATATATATATATATATATATATATATATATATATATATATATAATATATATGTTACTGTTACCCGCAGTACCAGGAATTAGCTAAATGCTAATGTTTATAATATAATTTAATATTATAAACATTAGCATTTAGCTAATTCCTGGTACTGCGGGTAACAGTAACATATATATTATATAGCTCTAGTTTATCTATTGAGCACTCTTTCAAGTATACAATATTATACATGATAATATAAAGATATTTTCTTTATTCATATATATACACTTACGTATATATATATATATATATATATATATATATATATATATATATATATATATATATATATATATATATATATATATATATATATATATATATATATATATATATATATATAAGTTTAATTTTGCTGTGAGCATATATTCAGCAAGAGTGCTCGATGAATGATATCAGAGCTAGGGATCGCTAGTTTACGGTATACTAAAAATTTAGTTTACAGTTTACCGAATAGTATACCGTAAAGTATACCGTAAACAAAACTTTTTTTTGGCAAAACTGTATAACAAGTTTATAAAAAAGTTTACATTAAAAAAATGTGTTTGTTTTTTTATTAAATGCTTTGTTTTTATTTATGCGTATTAGTATAATATAAAATATAAGTTACATTATATTTAATATAAGAAACTTATATAATAAACGCTTTTTGAATGACAATTGGTATGGTTGTCTTCATCGAAAAGTCATTTGCATTTGTATGCCGGTGACCCTGGTTATTTTCTGATATGTGATGACAACGGAAGCGGACACAATATGACAATGTCAAAAATCTTTTTATATAAATGCAGCGATATTTCCCTGTTGTTGTATACTTAAAATAATACTTACTTTTTATATAGGTCATAAATTACTTTAAAATAATTTTACACACTCATAGTTTCAGCAGATTTAATACATTTTTGATCATTTATATAAATTAGTATATCAAGGGTAGTGTGACGAACATAGCAAAATAATCAAACTAGCATAGGGTTTAAAAAACTTTAGTTGTTGTTGTATTTCATATTTATCTGCTTTAAATGTTAAAATAAAAACAAGTCAAAGTTTCAAAGTTTTTGAAACTTCAACCAACTTTTTATATATACCAATATAAAATATTCACATCCTGACTGTTCTATTCACCCCCCCCCCCCTCTTCCTTAAATTTGCTTTTTCATTTGAAGTTTGATAATTGCAAATTTTTGATGAGCCGGTTAATCCCATGAAATTGATAATTATAAAATTTTGCTCCACATTCTCACTAAATAAATGAAAAAAATGAAATAAAAAAGTTTGATCAAAATTAGCAACCACTTGACGATGGAGTCTTATCTTGCTTCTTCATTTTTAAAGCAAACATGTTTGTTTTTTGCATAATTTAAATTTTAAAAGTAAATTCTAGTGTTTTCAAATAATTTTAAATAAAAATAGTAAAACAAACAAATTGAAACAAAAGTAAAAAAATACTAAAGTTAACAGAAACATTTCTATTAATCTTTTTCAAAAAATTACAAAAATGTTTTTCTATAATGTAATTTAAAGAACTTTATAAAATTAATATAAGTAATTAAAAATAGTTTTTAATTAATCAACTGAAATGATATCATTTGTATCAACTGAAGCCTCTAGATTAAAATCAACAGCAACATCATCTTCATCAATCTCATCATGATCACTAGTATTACCAACCATTATATCAGCAATATTTGCTTCTTTTTCATGGAGTGTGGCATTTTCATACATAAGAACTAAGCCGATTGCTTTATCTTTTGCAAGTCGGTTTCTACGCTTTGAATGTATAAAATCATACAAACTCCATACTCGTTCACTTGCAGCTTGAGAAGTTGGAATGGTAAAGACTATTCGTGCAACTTTAGCTAAATTCGGAAATTTACTTACACCCTCAACACTCCACCAGATATCAGAATCCATTAATTTAACTTGAGCTGCAAAATCTGGAGTTGGATTTGCGCATAGTCTTTGAAAAGATCTTATTTCATTTTTTGAAGTTTGACAATTGCAAAATCCTCTTGTTTCAACAATGTACTTTGGAAGTTACTCAAGGACTATAACAAGATCACTTTTACTGGATGGAGTAGGCTCAGTATATATATTTCTACCACCATGATTTCGTGGATCAAGAAAGTACGCAAACCCAATGGATGGTGTATGCACAAATTCCCATCGGTGTAAAACAAGAGCTTTCAATACTGAGTCTTCACTCCATATTTGCATTAAATTAACAAATCCTAAATAAACTTCAGAAAGTAAACAAGTATCTGATTCCAGTATACCAATTAGTTTTGATAATGGTTTCATAACATTAATAAAACGTTGACAATCTTCCCAAAAAAAATTTTCTTGTATAATATTTATATACTCTAATTTTTTGTGGATAAAGATATACGCGTAAAGCACCTGAGTTGACTAAATTCAAATGGACTAACTTGTTTTAAAGATTACGAGCAACTGATGTATGATGGTTATACCACCGTGTTAAAACTGCATGTGATAATGTTTGCATTTTCTTTAAATTATTTTCTTGTTTAACACGATTTTGAATTTTACGAAATTGATCAACTGAGATGTTTTTTGCTTAACAAAAGCTGTCAGTTTTCCAGACTTTTCTAAAACATCCACAAATTCAGGCAGAAGGCAAATATCTTTTACTAAAAGATTGATTGTATGGGCTGCACAACCATTTTTTTTCAATAATATCCCATGCAGCTCTCATGTTTGAGGCATTATCAGTTACAATGCTTGTAACTTTATCAACACCAACCTTTAGAATTACATTTTTTATGCGAGTTGCAATATTAATGCCAGTCTGTTGCTCCTGACCAGTTGGCTCAATTTTGTAAGCAATTGGTTTCATTCTTCTATTTTCAACATGAATCGAATAATTAATGAGATGATTTTTATTAATGTTTGAAAAACCATCAGTCACTATACTTACGTATTCAGAATTTGCGACCGTGGCGCAGTGGTTACAGCGCTTGCTTTATAAGCAGGAGATCCAGGTTCGAAACGAGCTCTGGACAAATTTTCGCGTCACGGTAAGGAAGGAGGCGTAAACTTCCTTGTTAAATGCACTTCCGCGGTGCTCTGTGACAAGACCGTTAGGACTTCTTGGGGCACCTAAAATAAAATTAAAAAAAAAAAAAAAAAAAAAAGATTTATTGACATATTCTCTTATTGAACGTTTTTCATCAATTAATGCATTCTTATAAAGACGCCCACTAATGCATTTACTAGATGGAGGCTTATATGCAGGCCTAAGATTTGCATGATGTTGCTTCTAAGCAGAAGAATCAGCTAATGCAAAAGGTACTCCTGTATGAAAAAACACCCTTGCATATGATTTATCAATCTTTTCAATGTCATCTTTGTTCATAGTGTCAAAGTATGAATTTAGCATAGTTCTTTTAGAAGATTGCCTAGAAACTGAATCTTCAGAGATTTGTGAGGCCATATTTTGATTGCTTTTGTTTCAAATAAAACACTTTGAAATTCTCTTTTTATTTTTTTGAAGCACAATTTAACATTGTCAGATGCTTTTTCACATCCCCTTATATGCCACGGCTGTTTCAGGCGAGCTTTACGGCTTCTTGTTATTTTTAGAAAATATTCACGTAAGGGGTGTTACTAAAACCTTTATAACTTTTATAACATTAGAGATAATTTTGTTCTGTAAAAAGAATAAAAACACTAATAAAATGTTTTATCTGATGACATTTCACAAATATATTAAAAAACTTCTTTAATTTTAGAATAAACGCGTCAAATGACGAACTTTGCTAAATTTTAGTAATTTGATGTTACTTTTTATCAAAAAAAAAAACAGAAAGAATATAATTTCGATATTTATTATTAAATGTACACATTGTTGGACTATTTTAAAAACAAAAAAATCTTTCTTAAACGTTTAAAGTTAACTAAAACAGATTTATTTTAAGCCAGTAAAGAAAATTGAAATTTCGCAAAATTACGAAAATGTCGTTAAAGGGGGATAAACTGTTAAATGACTAGTTTTTGAAAATTGATACTATTAAATAAAACCAGATTTAAATTAAGGAATATTTAGCCTAAAAATTAAAAGCTTAAGCTTTTATAAAACTTTTTATTATGTGCACACAGTTCTAATAATATGTTGTGAGAATGTTGATAAATAAAGACTCGCCAATTTTAATTTTTTTTGCGTGTTTAAATATACAAATATAATTTAAAATTGCTTTTATTCTTTTTAAAAGCTATTCTATAATCGGTTGGTCCATTGATAAGTTCTTTAAGTAGTATTTCTTTGTACACCCAGTTGATACGAGACTCATACTTCATTTTAAACCAGAAGAACGGTTGCTGGACTCAATAACTTGTGACAATAACTTGTACTGATTCTTAAATTATATTTTTACACCAATTTATATGTTTGTAATTATACCAATAATATTTATTGACAAATAGATAAACAAGATATAATAGGATAAAACTTATCTGATGTTAGTTGATTACCCTCAAGAGAAGAAAAACCGCCTAACTTTGTTTATTTTATAGTTCAAAATTTGTCTCGCTAAGAAAGTTGTTTTCATAAAATTCATGATATTCTTGTTTGGGTCGTAAGGTATTAAGGTCACGTGATTATTTAAAAATGTAAACAAAAATTTACGCATAAAACAATAAAAATTTGTTGCTAAACCAGCCAGTTTGATTACCATAATTTTTAACATAGCTGGAGGTACATAAATAATTTTTTGATTTTCATTTTTATAAAGAATTAAATTTTCAATAATTTGGTGCATATTACAAAAAAAAATTTGATTTACATTGTAAAGTGATAGAATTAAAAATAGAAATGCATTAAAAACTAACTTTTCTTACAAAAATGAGCAGTATGCATCAAAATTCAGATAGAATAGACATTTATTGATAAGTGTTCCAAATTTCAACTATCAAACATAAAGCTATGTCAGAATATCTTAGTTGGCCCAAGACAGGTTTTCCGTAAAAATCGTAAAAAACAGAAAAGTGATTCCAAATCTTTAGCAATATTTTAACAATATCTTATTTTAGTCCGTTTAATGGAAATATATATTTAACAAGAAAGGATTGTTCTTTTATATTTTTTTAATTTGAAGATGAAAGAATTTATAGAAAAAAAATACTATTATTTTAAAGTTAGTGAATTTTTATACTTTTTACGCGGAAATACTTTTCTTTTTTTAAAACACAAAAATTCTTGTGACGTCAAGCTCGCTTTTATATTGAGTGAAACAGTGATGCTGCATCCATCTGAAAGTTGAGCGTGCTGTAATTTTTTTATCACAATATTTGCAATAAATTTTTCTTGTTGAACCTTTTTCAAAAAGAGCTTGTAAATTTGATCAACCATCTTAATTACTTTACTTAAATACAATAGTAAACATATGTATAATATTGTTAACAATATTAAGTTAATTTTATTGTTATTGTTAATAATTAACAATAACAATAATAATAACAAAAGTAGTAACAATAATAATTATAGTAATTATTATCATTTCATTCAGATAACATAAGTCCTAAGAATAAACAAAAAGCATGTAAAAAAAAAAGCTAAAATATTTTTTCAAAAAGGTAAAAAGCAACACAAACAGCCTGGTATAAAAGTTTATTGGTATAAAACTATAACAGTTTAACAAACTAAAACAAAAAACATTAAAAAATCAAATTAAAAATCACTTTAATTATTTATTCAATAATATATTAAATTATAGCAATTAAATACATTAAGAAAATAAGTATAATCATTAAATCATCGAGTCATTCGGGAAATATTTCATAAATAAAAGCATATAGGTATACTAAATGGTATACTAACATTCAGTATACCAAATATACGGTAAAGTTTACCATAAAGTTAGTATACCGTATACTGTAACCGGCGATCCCTAATCAGAGCTATATTAGATTTAAAATAGATTTAAAAATAGAGATCCAAACAAACCTACCCGCAGTCAACTTCTTAGATATATCCTTTAACTTAGAAATTAGCTCCTACTAACCTTTCAAAAAACCAAATGAATATCTACGTTACATAATAAAGCAAATCCCCATCTCTATCAACAACATGTTTTCACAAAATTCCTCAAATGAAAAAAATATTTAATTTATCTATACCAGAATACGAAGATGAATTAAGAAAAAATGGCTTCACTAATTTTAATTTAAAGTATAACCCCCAAAAAAGAGAAAAAAAGACAAGAAAAAGAAATATAATATGGTTTAACCCCCCGTACAGTAAAAGCATTTCTACCAATATCGGTCATATCTTCCTAAACTTATTCAACAAACACTTTCCAACATCCCACCCCCTAAATAAACTATTCAATCGAAACGCCATCAAATTGAGTTATAGCTGCCCCAAAAATATCGAAAGTATAATAAAAAGCCACAACAAGAAAATTAGTTCAGAAAAACCAAAAGAATACCCACCCTGCAATTGCATAAAGAAAGAAAACTGCCCTATATTAGGAAAATGTAGAGCCTCTAATGTTATTTATAAATGTATAGTATCTGCCCCTAACATCCCAGAAAAAGTATATATTGGCCTAGCAGAAGGTGAATGGAAGAAAAGATGGGCTAACCACAAACACTCATTCACAAATAAAAAGATGAAAAATTCAACCACCCTTTCAAAGTATATATGGCAGCAAAAATTATTAAATAAACAGAAATTATATCTAAGTGCTGTCACGAAAACAAGTTCTTACTTGACAACCACGAGCCCAAAGATTAAAAAACCAAACCACAGTCGCAAATAGTTATAGTTTTATAAGTGTTTTTGAACGCAAAGATGTTTATTGAGTATATATTTTTAACGAAAAAAATAATGTATTTTTTACCTGATGATTGCTAAACGCATGAAACTTTTAGTAGTAAAAATCATGCAGTTATTTTTATTTAATCTCGTCAAATATATATATATATATATATATATATATATATATATATATATATATATATATACATATAGTTCTATAGATTGTTGCATTGGGAAACACGGAAGGAAAAAAATGATTCTTACGCCTACACATACGTCACTTTTAATTACTTTTGACTTTTGTCCGACATTTGCGTGTTGGACGAAAGTCAAAACCATTAATTTAATTACAAATTAATCGTTTTTTAAAAAAACCGCAAAAACGCAAATTTAATTGACCAGAATGTTTTTAAAAAGATTCTGAATGTTTTTAAAACCTTCAGAATGTTTTTAAAACGTTCTGAATGTTTTTAAAACGTTCTGAATGTCAGGGTTGTTATCTGTCAAATATGTCTGAGACATATTTTCTGCCGACATAAAATATGTCCCACATGTTTTCTATCGACATATTTTGACATAATTTTATGTCTGAATTATTTTCTGCTGACATAAAATATGTCAGACATATTTTCTATCGACATATTTTGACATAATTTTATGTCTGAATTATTTTCTGCTGACATAAAATATGTAAGATATATTTTCTATGGACATATTTTGACATAATTTTATATCTGAATTATATGCTGTTTGATATTCTTGAAGAAAAAATCAATCTAACAAATTTATTGCGCATTTCAACTTAATTTACAGAGTTAAGTGAAAATAGTTTAACAAATTTGTTGCTTTTTTGCAATCAATTATGCTTCATAAAACTTTTACTTTAAACCCTATAAGCAAACATTAGTTGTTTCATAAAGGTCTTTTTCTGCCCTTTTTAGCGATGTATCATTTGATAGTATTGACTAATATTGGCATTTATTGACTTATTTATTGATTATGACTTCTTTATTGATTATGACTAATATTGACATTGATAGTATTGACTAATATTGACATTTGATAGTATTGACTAATATTGACTAGTATTGAGGCATCATTTGATAGTATTTGATAGTATTGATTAGTATTGATTAGTATCGGCGCTTTTCCTTATTAGAATGTAAAAACCATCTCAAGCTGAGTTTTTATTACTGAAAGTGGTTTTTATTAGTAAGACTAAACTTAAAATTTTTTCTTTGATTAAGATAATAATTAAAAAAAAAAACTTTTTCAGTTATTTTAATTATTAGTTGATCCTGAAAAAGATTTCATTATGAAAAATTGAACTCAAAAGATTCTATGAAAAAAACGGTTCACAGAATTTCAAAAAATTCGTGCCAAATTAAATTCATTTAAGCTGAAGAATTTGAAATATTTCACAAAAGTTATATTCAGCTCATTAAATTCATATTAGGAAGACTAACCGGTAATAATTTATAACTAATTACGAATAATATACTTTTAGTTATAATAGTTATGATTTATTTTACAATAAAATAGTTTACAATTGCATTATAACTCCGTAATTAACTGCCATAAACTTGCATAAAATGTTTTGAGTGAAATATATATTGGAATAATTATTTTTTTCGTTTTCCTTACGATTTAAAGTCAAAAATGGAGAATAATTTATTTAATGAATCAACTATTAGTTAAAAATAACTAAATATGTTTTTTTTTAAAATATTATTTTAATCAAGAGAATAATTTTAAGTTTAGTCATATTAATAAAAACCATTTTCAGTAATAAAAACTCAGCTTGAGATGGTTTTTACATTCTAATAATCGCCAATACTAATCCATACTAATCAATACTATCAAATACTATCAAATACTATCAAATGATGAATCAATACTAGTCGATACTTTCAAATGATACATCGCTAAAAATACTTTGTCAATACTATCAAATGATACATCGCTAAAAAGGGCAGAAAAAGACCTTTATGAAACAAAAGATATTTGCTAATAGGATTTAAAATAAAAGTTTTATGAAGCATAACACAGGTCAACAAAAACATAATTTTTTTTTTTTTATGTAGGATTTCTTATTTTGATTTCAAATATGCAACTCATTTTTTACCATCACGTCAAGTTGAAAAGATATTTGGGTTCAAATCTTTAGAATTTGGGGTAAAGTCCCTAAAATTGTCGAAAAAAAAGTTGTTCATAAGTATGTCAACCTGAGTCTCAAAAGAAGCGTATTTTCATAGAGATTTTAAAGATGTTATTCGTTTGTAATAAAAATAAGTATTTTTTGTAAAGAAGCGTATTTTCATAGAGATTTTAAAGATGTTATTCGTTTGTCATAAAAATAAGTATTTTTTGTATTATTGCTGAAAAACATTTTGTTGACATTTTTTTAAGAGTCTTTTTTGCCAAAAAATTTTAAGGAAAAATTTTTATGTTTTCTAAAATTTCTATACTATCTTCAAAAATACGCTTTTTTTGAGACCCAAGTTGACATACCTTTGAACAACTTTTTTTTTGACAATAGTAGGGACTTTACCCCAAATATCAATTCTCTGAACCCAAATATCTTTACAACTTGACGTGATGGTAAAAAATGAGTTGCATATTTGAAATTAAAATGTGAAATGCAATCCAAAAAACAAATTGTTTGCTCGGCACCACAAAAAAAAACTTTTTTTGCTGACCTTCAATTATAATTGATTGCAAAAAAGCAACAAATTTGTTAAACTATTTTTTCTTAACTCTGTAAATTAAGTTGAAATGCGCAATAAATTTGTTAGATTGATTTATTCTTCAAGAATATCAAACAGCATATAATTCAGATATAAAATTATGTCAAAATATGTCCATAGAAAATATATCTTACATATTTTATGTCAGCAGAAAATAATTCAGACATAAAATTATGTCAAAATATGTCGATAGAAAATATGTCTGACATATTTATGTCAGCAGAAAATAATTCAGACATTAAAATGTCAAAATATGTCGATAGAAAATATGTCTGACATATTTTATGTCAGTAGAAAATAATTCAGACATAATATTATGTCAAAATATGTCAATCGAAACGTTCGAACAAACAATCGAACGTTTTAAAACGTTCTGAATGTTTTTAAAACGTTTTGAATGTTTTTAAAACGTTCTGAATGTTTTTAAAACGTTCTGAATGTTTTTAAAACGTTCTGAATGTTTTTAAAACGTTCTGAATGTTTTTAAAACGTTCTGAATGTTTTTAAAACGTTCTGAATGTTTTTAAAACGTTCTGAATGTTTTTAAAACGTTCTGAATGTTTTTAAAACGTTCTGAATGTTTTTAAAACGTTCTGAATCTTTTTAAACATTCTGAATGTTTTTAAAATTATAAACAATGTTTTTAATTTTTATTTTTTTAATAAAATGTTTTTATTTTTATTTTTTATAATAAAATGTTTTTTTTCAATTTTTTTTTTACTGTAAATCATGCGCGGAGTGTTGCTACATCGACTATCTTATAGCCTGACTCGCAACAAAGTGCTTCTACATCGACTGACAAATAGCCTGACTCGCAAAGGAGTGCTGCTACATCTACTATCTTTTAGCCCGACTCGCAAGGGAGTGCTGCTACATCGACTGAGGGTTTGGTTGGGGCAGGCAGTCTATCAATTAATAAAAAAAAATTCCGGTCTTGCATTTTAATTTTTACTTTTTGTCAACAAAATACGGAAAAAACTGTCTGACAACATATAAGAGTTCTATATATGGCCAATTCCATAGTTCAGTGACGCATCATGCGGAGAGATTTTTTTTTAATAGGAATTTTTCTATAACTCAAAAATAATTTTTTATTACTCTAAATCAATCTTAAACTAAAATTTTATAATATAAACTAGACACAATTGTATTAAGATAACACTGCTACATAACAAAAATTAAAACATGAGTTCAGTGACGCAACGCGGAAAAAAGTGTTTTTTTATTAGCATACTTTTAAATGGAGTTTTAGCTGAAATTTTAATTCTTTCTTGACTTATTAGATTTTTTTGTTGTAATTTATTCATTTGGCAATAAGGTAGTCATAAAAAAAACCACAAACAATAAAGTTTTCATATCATTTTATTTTACAGAAAAAAAACTATCAGTTCAGTGACGCAACGTTCAGTGACGAAACAAAAAGACGAAATTAAAATCATTTTAAAAAGTTTTGTTATTTTGTAATAAATTTTAATTATACTCAGGTGAAAATAGCATCGGAACAACGTTATCATTCTGAACATAAAAATAATGTGATTTTGATATACCTTTGATTTTTCTTGAATAACTTAAAATTGAACTGAATCCAAGTTCATTTTTTTGTTGTCTTGTATCGTTTTCTGACATGTGAATTACAGATATTTGCAAATTTTGTAATGCTAACGCAAAATCTGCTGCTGACCTGATTTCGTATGGACTAGTTTTAACTCTCAGGGCTGCGATTCGCTTAACAGTAGCTCCTATTCCGTTAACCACTCCTTTCCCGTGCATCGCGGCAAAGAAATGCCAGAAGAATTTTTTATGAAAACGTTTTTCAAACGCAACCATTGCAGCCATAATGCTTTTGTTTTTGAACTGAGAAGTGGCATTATCGCTGAACATGTGTACTTCTTTGACTTGATCAGGAATAAAGTGAAGGATTTTGTCAATGTACGGTATAACGGAAGACTTAGTATGATCAGTTGAATCTGAAACTATGACAAATGTTTTTAACTCAATGTTCCAGACTGCTAGGGTCATGATAGAAACTTGATTTTGACCAAAATGAGCCGCTTGTGGCACATTTTGATAGGAACACCTAGCGTTTTCAGCCCAGTCAACTTGGATTACCGCAATTTCAGAATTAACACTGCTTTATTATTAGGATCGGCTTTCAATTTTTGCAAAACTGCAGAATTAACACAGCTTTTTTATTAGGATCGGCTTTCAATTTTTCTCGATATCTCTTAGATCTAACTCTGGACATTTCTTTCTTTTTATCAGCATTCCGAGAAACATAATTAGCTTGGTATTCTGCATAACGTTTTTTTTTTACTTCTACTTTTAATTCCATTTCTTAAAAATTTACAATTTTATAAGTTTATACAAGTTTATTCTTAAAAATTTACAACTTTGGATTTATGTTAACTTTAAATGTTAACATAAATCCAAAAGTTTACTAATATTTACTAATAGCCCTTCACAATACTAAAATGCAAAAATTTATTCGAATTTGAAAAATTTGAAAACCCTCAACGAAATCTGAACTTTTGGATGATATTTTGACTTCCTTACCGCGCTATTTTATAAAACGCTAATTATCCCGTCGCGACGGGATAATTACGCTGTTGCGTGACTGAACCCATCGACGCGTCGATGGGTTCAGTCACGCAACAGCTTTTAAACTATAACTATATGTTAATACAATGCTTTTCGACCAATTTTTTTTTTAGTAATGATTAAAAGTTTACATTAAAATATATAATTTCTAAAAAAACTTCCCCAGCAAACATGTCAGCGTTGAATCAACGTTGAAAACCGGTCGCAGCGTAGAAAAAGCGTTACAGTCACAAAAACAACGCGCTTTCAACGTTGAATCAATGTTTGTTATTGTATACTAAATCGCGGTAAATTTAAACGTCGAATAAGCGTTGAAATTGTAACGTAATTTAGCTTCTCAAAAAAAGACGTTTATTCAACGTGGAATCAACTTACGCAAAAAGCCATTTTAAAGACGATTCAATATCTATGCTTCATCAACGTTAAAAATAAACCGCTTTTTAAACGTCACACTTTCAACGTTGAATAAGGGGTCGTCCATAAAGTACGTACGCTCATAGGGGGGAGGGGGGAGGTCTTCAAAAAGCGTACGAAAGCGTATGGGAGGGCGGGGGAGGGTTCAATTTAAAAGTACGTACTTCGATTTTCTAATTTATCACAATTAACCAGCTAATCAATAGAAAAGTTACATTCTGTCTAAAGATTCTAGTTTGCCAACATAAAAAGATGTATGGTATATGGAGTAGAGGGTATAGTTTTCCTCTATGCACACACATGTATGGGCGCCCACAGAATTTTTTGATGTTCCAGATAGGACACTTTCACACATCGTGCAAACTCATAACTTAAGTTTGTTTATACCTATGCCAAATAAGGAGGCCTTGCAAAATATTGGGATGGTGGAGGCCTGTGAACAAAAAGCCTTAAAACGCTTACCCTCACGACCCCCAAAATGAGAGGGGTGTAAATTTTGCATAGTCATAACTTTTTTGTAATTTACAATATTTTTCTACAAAAATTAAAATCTGTCGATAAATTTAAAATTAGTTTTAGATGTTAAAGTTAAAAATTTTGCTACATATTTCTTTCACGTTTGGGCAGGGAAAGGGGGGTGGGGGCAAACGCTTTAGGGCTTTTTGTTCCCAGGCCTTCGCCATCCAAATTTTTTGCAAGGCCACCTCATTTGACATATTAACAAACTTAAGTTTGCACGATGTGTGAAAGTGTTCTATCTGGAACATTTAAAATCCTGAGGGGGCCCTTGCACACATCATGTGGCATGTGTGACTCATGCCACCCCTTATATACTGGCCCTGAGTAAGACCTGAGGGCCGTGGTTGATGGGACGGAGTCACCCCCAAAAAAAACGTGTCAATGGCGTCTCAAAATCTTCCAAATTTGACCGCAAGGTTTTGCTAAAATAAAAAGCTTCTTAAATTAGCAAAAGGGCACAAAATTTGCTGTTGCCCCCTCCCACTGGGTTTTACCCTTTGTTTTCAATATTACTGATCTCACGTAAGACTCGTTTTTTACTTACTAAAGAGGGGTGTCTGAAAAAAACGTCCACCTTAAGTATAGTTTATTTACATTTGATTCGTTATTAAAACAAAAAAAAACTTTAGATGCACCGGGAAACGAACCTAGATCTCCGGCGACAATATCCGCCGTTTTATCCTCTCGGCTTAATACACACTAACCTTCAATGTATTTTTAATTTATTTATTATTTGCATATATATATATATATATATATATATATATATATATATATATATATATATATATATATATATATATATATATATATACTTAAAGACGTTTTTAAAATGCGCAAACAAAGAGCTTTGGGGTCGTATAAAGTATCTTAGGTATCCTCCGTCTTTTTTTTTTTTAAATAAACTTTTTTATTGAGAAAAAATAAATAAATGAGGGATGGGGGGGGGGGGATATTTGAGGGAGGGGGGTATTTGAGAAACGTACATACTTTTAAGGGGGGGTGGGGACATAAAAGTACGCATGGCAAGAGGGGGGAGGGGGTCAAATTTCAAAATTTTTGGCGTACGTACTTTATGGACGACTCCTAAGCGTATTAATATCAACTTATATTATCTTCTCAAAAAACCGCGTTTATTCGACGTGGAATAAAAGTACGCAAATAATCACTTAAAAACGTCGCAAAGTTGAAGGTTTATCAACGTTAGACATTAGCTGCTTTTTCAACGTATTCAAGCTATTTATGAAACAACGCTTATTCAACTTCTTTTTATTGCGGCTAATTTAAAACTTTTAGATTTTGCATCAAATTGTATATAATATACATAAATCTCAGAGTATATTCGGTTTATTCAGGTTATTTTTGTTGATGATTTATTTATTTTAAATGACCATTTTAATAAATTGCAAAGTTATATTAAATATGTTATTTCTATGTTACAAATGGCACTTAATTTTAATAAGATGCAGATGTTTTAAGTAATATCAAAATTAATAAAACATAATAAGTCAGACTAAATTTAGTCTGTTTACAGACTAATTTTTTTATTTATTTGAAAAAATTTAAACACCTTACCCTAATTATCAAGCAAATATTCAGTATAAAATCTTCGACCAATAATGAAAGTATGCGTCATTAAGTTTTTTTTATATAAAAACACGTTTGGATAAGAAACTTTATTTCCATTTTTTTGAAAAACTTCTAATTTTAATAGGAAAAGTATTAAGTCCTAATTATAGAGTTGGTGTTGTATATTTAATTCTAACATTTATTCTTTATCATATATTTTTATTTATTTTAATAATATGTATTTATGCATATATATATATGGGTAAATTTATGAATATATATAAAAGAAATATATACATTTTATATATGTATATATAATGTTTATATTTCTAGTCCTAATTTTAGAGTTGGTGTTGTATATATAATTCTAACATTTATTATTTATCACATACCTTTGATATGTATTTTTATTTATTTTAATATTATGTATTAATGCATGTAATTATGAATATATATATATATATATATATATATATATATATATATATATATATATATATATATATATATATATATATATATATATATATCAGAAATATATACATTTTATATATACATATATATATGTATATATATACAAACATTATATATATATATATATATATATATATATATATATATGTGTGTGTATATGTATTTATATATATATATATATATATATATATATATATATATATATATATATATATATATATGTATATATAATATATACATATATATATATACATATAAACATATATATTTGTTTATAAATGTATATATATATATATATGTGTGTGTGTGTTTATATGTATTTATATATATATATATATATATATATATATATATATATATATATATATATATATATATATATATATATATATATATATATATATATATATATATATGTATGTATATATAATATATACATATATATATATATACATATAAACATATATATTTGTTTATAAATGTATATATATATATATATATATATATATATATATATATATATATATATATATATATATATAAATATATATATATATATTTATATATATATATTATCAGGCCTTGTTTTAAATAAAAAAGTGCTTAACGCATTAGCTTAACGCGATATTTGACGTCATAAGCTTAACTTTATTTTTTTTTTATAGACATTAAGTGTTTTAACTACCGCAATAAATAAATAACCGCGAACTGGTTTAATTTAACAATTAACTCAATTAACTAAAACAATGTTGTAAATGTGAATATATTATGAAAAGTTTGTTGTGATTTCAATTGTTATTTTAATACCAATTTTAGTTCAATATTATGAAGTAATATATATATATATATATATATATATATATATATATATATATATATATATATATATATATATATATTATATATATATATATATATATATATATATATATATAAATATATATATATATTCATTATTTCTAAAAATTGCAATTGCGTTATTTAATAAAAAAAACAAATATTTTTTATTTTTTAAAACTTCGGGAGTAAACAAAAAATATTAACATATTGATAAAGGAAAACCCTTGTTAATTACTTGAACAGCGATTTTGTTTTGACTAGCAAAGAATAAGTTAGGTTTTTAAGATATTACGTATATTAGGTATATTTATGTTGCTCAGCGTTTTCACTTGCGTTATAAAAAAATATAACAAAGTTTAATGCCTGTTTTGAGCATATTTTTGCACTTAGTAAGATCGCGTTCGCCAGGAATTTAATGAATAAATGTTTTACGTTATCTTATAAATGTTTTACATTTAAACAAATCACAAAAAAACACAGCTATAGAGAATAGTCGTTTTTAACAACTAAATTTTTTTTTTTTTTTGAAATTTATTAAACAAAAAAAAAAAAATTAAATTACATACAAAAGTCTTAACTATGCAAACTCTTTTGTTAATAATTCTCAAAACAAACAACTTTTTAAATATTTCTACGCAATCGTGCGAACTTAAAAAAATACTCAAATAAAACAATATAAGTACAGCGGAGAAAATAGAATTAGCCTCACCATGTGCTGATCCAATATTTTGTAAATCTGTAAACAAGTTTGTGCGGTACAACTTTTGTATCCACACACATATAATTACTGTTACAAACAATAACTTTTTAGATTATAATATAGCATAATTAAATTGCGGAACATTTGATAAAACCATAAAATGTATAATACTTGATATTTGCGGTAACAAATAGAATTAGCCTCATCAATAATTATTTTCAGTTTACTTGTATATTTTGATCTGGTGATACGCATTTGTGAGTTAGTTTTTTATTATTATTTGTAAGTTAAACAAAGACTGTGAAATCAGTGCTCATAAAGTTTTTAACATTTGGTTTTTGATACCTTTATTTGAAATGGGACGTGGTAAGCGTTTAACGAATGAAGAATTAGCAGTAATCAAAGCATACAAAGATACAGGCTTATCTAATCGGGAAATTGCAAAGAAAATTAAAAGATTTCCAAAAGTGGTTAACAATTACTTCAAGATTGGCGTTAATTATGGAGCCTATAAGGGAAGTGGTGGCAAACGTAAAATTGATAATCGTACTAAACGAGTTATTGTACGTCGTGCTGCTGCTCAGCACATGACTGCATCTCAAATTCGTGCTGATTTACAATTACCTGTATCTGTTCAACGTGTGAGACAAATCTTACATGAAGATCCAAACACAGTTTGGAAAAAGCGTAAACCAAAACCAAAACTTACTGCTCGTCATAAAAAAGTTAGATTACAATTTGCGAAAGAACACATGTCTTGGCAAGAAGAGTGGCATCAAGTTCTCTTCAGTGATGAAAAAAAGTTCAATCTAGATGGTCCTGATGGCTATCAATATTACTGGCACGATCTTCGAAAAGAGAAAGAAACTCGGATGAGTCGTAACTTTGGGGGTGGAAATGTTATGGTTTGGGGGGCTTTTTCCTTTGCTGGAAAACTTCCACTGGCATGGATTTCAACAAAAATGAATTCACAGGACTACATTGACTTATTAGAAATAAGTTTACTTGAACATGGTGAGGAATTGATGGGTGAAACTTTCACTTTCCAACAAGATAATGCTACTATCCATAATTCAAAGCTTACAAAAGCTTGGTTTAGAGAAAAAAATATTCACGTAATGGAATGGCCCGCACGTAGTCCAGACCTTAACCCAATTGAAAATCTATGGGGAATACTTTCTAGAAAGGTTTATGAAAATGGTAAGCAATTTGAATGCACTTTGGAGCTGAAAACTCGTATCAGAGAAGCTTGGAATGAAATATCTATAGAAACTATCCAAAATCTTGTGACTAGTATGTCAAACCGCATATTTGAAGTCATTAAAAATTCAGGAAGCTATACTAAATACTAAATGAGCGAAAAAACAAAATATTTTCTTTATTTTTTGTATATAACGCTAATGAGGCTAATTCTATTTTCTCCACAAATTGAATATTTTTAATTTTTTTTTCCATTTGGAATTAATTAAGCATACCAATTTATAAACTTTTTAGTTGTAGTAGAAGTAACAAGAAATAAAGTAGATTTCATAATTGTTTACCTGCAATTTTTGTTAAATTAGAACAAAAAATAAAGGTGAGGCTAATTCTATTTTCTCCGCTGTATAATTAATAAATCGTATCATATCTGTTTATAATAAGCATTTGTTAAAAATTGTTCATAAAAAATTAAGTTTCTTAACTTATAAACAAACTCAAAAGTATTTTAATTTTATTACTAAACTCTTTTTTTTCGTTTGCAAGCAATTTATTTTAGAGTAATAAAATAAAAAGAAGGAGAATAAATATGAGGTAATCTTTGTTAAGAAACATTCAAGTTATTTATTGAACAATATTTGTTTTTATTTGCGTACCTACTTAAATAAAATATACTGTTAAAAAAGTCAAAATCTTAATGAATTCATTTATCTATATAAACTTGAATATATAAATTTTTTTTATTACATAATTAGTTCGCGAAGACTATCTGTTAAAAGATCATCGTCACTATCAATGTCCTCCGTATCACTTGTTTGGATTAGTTGATCGAAATCTGCTAAGTCTTTTTGAACTACTTTTTTTTCTGCAATAGCAGTGACACATTTTCGGCGTTTTTGCGTGTACTTGGCGAGAGAACGCTCAATTATATCATCATAGTCTTCTTCTGACCAAAGACTATGGTTTCCAAGAATTACGACACAATCAGCAAGTGCTTCGTGACTCAAAGAGAGGCGTTTATCCGATAAGATATTGGTGACAGTACTAAATGTTCTTTCAACTTCTGAATTAGACCCCGATATACACATAATTAATGACATAAGGCAACATAGGTTTTGATATTCCATAAAGTATTTTTTTAAAATAATTTTCCACAAACTGCGCACTGGATGACAATCAAACTCAGTTTTAACTAGCCATTTTAGTTTTTTCCATTCACTTAATGTGACATGTCTTTGAAAACCCTGTGTTTTTTAAAGGCACTTCAAAATGGTTGCAAATATCATTGATTTCCTGCACTCCTGATTCTAGGTCTTCAATTATCCAATATATTGGGTCAATAACTTTATGCTTCAATACAATATAAGTTCTCTTAAATAGTTCTGAAACCTGCATGATGATATCGAATATTGTTTTGAAAGAACGTCGAATTAAAAATTTTTTAATTCGACGAATTTTATCAATTGATTCATCATGATCAAAACTATTCTGTTCTAATATTACGCTGACATACGTACAATTTTTTAAGTGCTTTCATTTATAACCAGCCTTAGCAAATGAGCCTTCCACATCAGTATTATAAGTGACAAAGTAGTGTTTTATGAAACTGTCCATAAATTTGTTATCTTGTCCGATACATTTAATTTTGTCTTTTATCTCTAATAGAGTTTGAGTTATAGTTGTTGGAATTTTATGAGCCAATAACTCATTAGTTTTGAATATTTTAGATGCAGGAATAATTATTTCCAAGCTGTCTTGATGCAAACCTAGTTAATAAAAGGAAAGAATGGCACATGATTTTAATAGGCCTTTCACTTTTGCTACAGCTTTGGTATTGGTCTGTTCGCTTACATAATTTTGATAGGCCATAATAAAAGCTGGCCATGTTTCTAACAGATTCAAAACTCCTCTCCTCCTGTGTCCAACAAACCTTGTTCCGGTAATTTTTGGTAAGTTGTAATGCGTTAAACCGAGGCATTTTGAAGCTGCTTCAACTTCTGCTTTTAATTTACCTGAATTTCTTAATAGATAGTAATTAGCAATATAAAAGTCATCAATCTTTATAAAATCAGGAATTTCTTTAAATGCATCTTTTACAGCCAATTCAATTCTATGATTAATGCAATGAATTTTAATCAACCATGGACGGTTTTGCTGCAACTGGGAAAGCACACCTTTATGTATACCGAAGTTAACACTTGCCCCATCTGCTGTTGCACATACAACTTTGTTGGTATAATCTTCGGTACTTAATTTAAATAATGATTTATCCGATTCAAAAATACTGTTTATACCAATGGCCACGGAGTTGGAGTTGCTACCACCAAAAAGTGACATATCCAACAACTCTGTTACCATGTAAATCGGTACGCCATTGTTATCAGTTCGAACTAAAACTAGTTCCTTTTCTTTTCCAGTTTTTCTTGTTTGACTTCCATCACTAAGAATGGAAAAAAAATTGCACCTTTGGAGGTTTTCAAAGCATTTTTCCCGCACAGAGTCAGCACAACATTTAATCATTTCTCTGCATGTGTGCCCATTCTCGTTGCGTTTAATAAGGCTTGCGCCAGTTATTTTTGCACACCTCACCTAAAATAGTAAAGTCAAATACATTCCAATATATAAAAAGGCTGTTGCTCGCGCAATGGTATAGTATCTTTAATTTTTTTAAATTTTGTTGTCAAATAAATTGTTATTTTATATATATTATATATTATATTTTAAATCAACCAATCAAACTTCACTACCGCGACTTTGAGAGAATGTTAAAAGAACGGTACCATTGAGGGAACAACTTCCGTATATATATATAAAAAAATCATAGTAGAAAAGTAATGAATTACAAGTAACAACATAAAACAAGTAAAACTTAAAACAAAGTATTTCAACGCAAATTGCAACTAATTTAGGACTTACCAAAACAGAAAAATGTGCGTGAGGCATTGTTGGGTGGCACGCCATTTCATAGGCAATTTTTATAAGGTTACGGTAGGAATTTTGCATGTGTATTTCTTTCAGTGCAGAAGGGTTTAAACATGAGCTTGTTGACAAATTTTTGACAACAACCTAAACAAATAGTAGCATTTGTTTATTTTATTTATTCTGCTTGTAAAGGCGATTATCGCGAGACGAAAAAAGTTTTAGGACGATAATCATTTTCATCGCAGACAAAACGCTGTTTTGATTTTCACTAAAAACCATTTTTCACCATTAATAAGAAATATGGCAAAACTGGAAGTGTTGAATAGATGTGTTTTTAAAAAAACGTTGTTAAATATTATTTGAAATTGTTATAGAAATAGAAAAGAAAAACAGCGCCACCACAACGGAAAATAAATTTTTGCGACAAAATTACTGTAATAAACAAAGGCTACGAAGCAATCTTTCATCACTTAATAACGCGTTACTAAGCAACGAAAGAAAAAAAAAGAATGATAATGCTTCCTTTTTATTATTAATAATAAAAAGACAACATTTTTATTGTATTGATTATTAACAAATAATTTATTTTTTTGAAAACAATGTTTATTATGGCTGATATTTGTTTATTAATAACGTTTTTAATTATAACGGGTGACGGGAACAATGTCGAAAAATGAATTTTGGAATAGTTTCGAATATATTAAAAAGGCCTAACATAGCAAAAAAAAAAAAGGAATAGTGTCGCAAATAATAAAAGGAATAATGTCGCAAATAGTAAAAACGGACCCATAGACTCATTTGCGACACTATTCCGTTTTTTTTTTATTTTCGACACTATTCATTAAACTCTTTTGCAACATTATTCCTTCTTATATTTTCAACACTATTCATTAAATTCATTTGCGAAGTTATTCCTTATTCTGTTATTCGACAACCAATCATGCGACAATTTGCGACACTATCCCTTTTTCACATTTTCAACAATCAAATTTGCGACAATCAAATTTTGCGACTATCAAAACTTTGCGACATTATTCCTGTCACCCATTATATCATGTAATTAATAGTTCTGTGAAAATAATTTTTTTTTTAACAATAACAAAATATATTTTATAAAGTGATCGAACCTATGAGATGAGAACTTATAAGATAATATTATTGAAACTTTTTTAGTTTTTTTTCATTTATACTTATTAAACATTTATAGTATATTTTTTCAATAACAAATTGTTATTGAAAAAATATACTATAAATTAAGTTATTCATTAATTCCCAAAATTATGGTATTATCCAGAACATGCATTACTGCGTTAAAGTGATCGTCATATCATGCGACTTTAGTCGCATTTTATTATAAAACGTTATTATAAAGTTTTATTATAAAACGTTATATTTTATTATAAAACGTTATTATAAAGTTTTATTATAAAACGTTATTACATTTTACATTTCGTGACTTTTGAATAATAGGGTTCAATCTCCATTTTTTGACGTTGGGAATCGACCATAAATTACGCAATGCTAAATTTAACTAATAAACAAGACAAAATAATCAAAAGTTTTCACTTGCAGCGCCTAAAGTTAAAAAAAAAATGAAAATAGCGTAATAAGTTTAGTGAAAATCGCCGAGTTAAAGAACTTAAGAACTCCTACTACTGTTTTTTAAATAAATTTAGCGTTACGTAATTTATGGACGATCCCTTGAGAGAATCGAAGGGTTTAGTGCTAAAAGTACTTAAGTCACAAAGTAAATGTTTTGAGAAATCTACTTTGATCAGCCATTTTAAATCCTTGTTTTGAAGTGTTATATCTCTGATCAAACTAAATTTTCTCAAAACATTAATTTTGTGACTTGAGTACTTTTAGCACTAAGCCCTTCAATTTAACTTGCGATTTTAAGTTATTCAATTATCCGTTGTTTATATTGATCAAATATGTATATTTTTTAATGTTATTTATGTTTTATAATTAATTTTACATTATTAATTGTATTATTTTTAAACTTGCTTGTTTACAAATTAGTTGATAGTTCCAACTTTATTAAACAAGATTGAAATTAACAATGAAAAAAGGAAAACATACATTTATAAATATTATATAAATAACAATAATAAGATTAATATACTAAAATTGTATAATTTTAAACGCAAAACTATTATAAATAAATACAAAAAATTAAACTTTTTCACTATGCACATTGGGAGATAGAACCTTATAATTCTCATCTACCGATTAGCTATTTTGTCTTAAACCAATTTATATTACTTAATAAATAAAAAAAAATGTGTGTTCTAAGCAATCAATTAAACAATGTTTTGATTATTTAATTTAACGAAGTTAACACATTTTTACTTTTGATTTAAAAAATTTATAAGGGTATAACAAATTTTTTAAATTCTTTCAACATTACAAAAGTGAGATAGAACCCTAATATTCTAACGTCACGATTTACAAGATTTAAAAATTATTTCAAGTCTAACAACTTTACTTGGATAAATATTTAATTTAATAAACCAAAAATATAATATTTTTTTTTTGCTTTTAACTAAAATGGAATCGATTGACAATGAAACATAAAAATTTAACTTATTTATAAACCCTTACACTGTTGGCTACTCCATCTTCATTTTTGCCTTCATTTTCTAATTGAATTGCATGTTGATGAGTTGCTCCTGACAAATGTCTACAAATACTATCTTTTTTAACATAATTCGTGCCATTTATAAACCGTAGAGCAGCTGCCCTCACGGCACCATTGGTTTTGGATAAGATTTTCTGTTGATGAAGCTTACATAAACTACATATAACTTTAATGACATAAATCTTCCCTTTTTCTGTGAGTGTTTCAATTTGAAAAACATCGGCAAAGTCCCAAGACTTAAAAGTTTTCAAAGTAATTTTTTGGTTCTTCAAAATACAATCCATTATTGAACTTTAAACAATTTAGAGAGAATAAAAATATTGGTTTTGATATTCTAGTTTGTCTCATTTTATATAGAAAAATACATAGTCATTAGTAAAGAATAAAGACTGTCATTAAACTAAAACATGCCTTAGTTTTAAATTAACGGAGTCGGCAACGTGCGCATGCATAATGAAACCTCCGTTGTATAAATATATTTAACGTAGTATTTGTGTCATTAGCGGATGTTATAGTCTACTCGTGATGTCTTTAACTTTATAATATAACTTGATTTATGAAAAAAAAAAAGTTTATTGAATCGCACGCAGTTAAACAAATTGTCTTCTTTCAAAAATTTTGAGTAACAGGTAACTTTCTTTTCTTATGTACCGGCCCCCTCCCCCTGTATATGTTAAAGTTAAAGGTATCCATATACTTTTAACTAATAAAAAAAGCAAAGAGTAATAATTAATGAAGAATTAATTTTATGTAAATTAAAAAAAATTATTCATATACTGGCACATTTTTTTAATATCTTGAAAAAATGTCTTCATATTTTTGTTTTCAGAGATTACAAAATATAAATGTTTTTTGTAATATTGATTTGTATTGAGTTTTTTTGCTGTATTTTTTATTAAAATCATCTGCAAAAAATATTTAGTTAAGGATTGGCGAACTTTTCATTTTGTAAAATATTTAGATAAAAGGTTAGCGTAAAATTACGTTATAAAAAGATAAGAAATATCATCGCAATAAAAAGTTACAACAATTATTTTTAACGTAACTACTTTCAAACTTTTGTAACAAATGTTTTTACATATCGTCATTCAAGAGTTAATGTGGTTTTTTTAAAAATTAATTGCTTCTTTTATCTTACCGATAATTGAAAAGTTAAAAAATGATAAAAAGTAGCTTAACCAAAATCGCTCTACGCGTACGTAAAAATCGCTTAAGGCGTGCGTAAATCGCTCAAGGCGTAACGGTTTAAAACAAGGCCTTAATATATACAAAATTATTTTTGTATATAAATATATATATATATATATATATATATATATATATATACAGTAAATTCCCGGTTATTCGAACCTCCAAGGGGTATAAGAATTTATTTCGAATAACCTGAAACTCGAATAACTGAATATGCTCTTTAAAATGACCTACTTTAAGTTTCTTTCAAATTTTAATAAAAGTAAAAAGACCCTTGGAATTTGGTGCTACTTCAGTTTTATCCTTGTAAAATAGTAAATATTTTACAATTCATTGAAAATATAGTCCATTTTTTATTTATTTTTTGTTCCTTAAATGTGTTTTTTTATCCTCAAGGGGAGCAAAAATTGTTTCGAATAACCGAAATTTTGAACAACTGCAGGTTCGAATAACTGCATTTCTGCATAACAGCATTTGCATGAGTTTGTTAAAGAAAATTCAAAGGAAATAAAAATTGCTTTGAATAAGCAGACAATTTTAATAAGTGCCATTTCGAATAACCGGGAGTTTACTGTATAATAAATAAATAAATATGTATATATATATAAATATATATATATATATATATATATATATATATATATATATATATATATATATATATATATATATATATATATATAGATATATATATAGTTTATATATATATATATAATTTATATATATATATATATATATATAATTTATATATATATATATATAATTTATATATATATACATATGTAATTTATTTATCTATATATTTTATATATAATAATAATAAT
>NC_088929.1:39095000-39115000 GCF_038396675.1 Hydra vulgaris
AACTTATTATATTGTATTAAAGCTTGAAAACTTCTTATCAACCTTTTTTCAAATTAGTTTTAAACAAAAAATAAATAGAACATAGAAAAAAATATAAGTGTTTACAATAAACAACCCTTGAAATATAAATGCCTAATTGGTGGTGTGCAAAGACCTTTTGCTTATAACAATTGCGCAAATATTCAGTCTTTGAATATATTGTCAACTTATGATATATTATTAAATTTATAAGGATACATTAATGCAATCAAATTGTTTAATATAACTTTTGTACCATCTCATTTTTTGCTAGAATTAAAGAAACATAGCTTTGATCAGAGCTAAAAGCATTTTTAACGCCTACAAAAAGCGTGGATATTTTTTTTCAGTGAGCAAATCCAAGTTTTGATGTTATTGTAACATCCTGACCCAATTTATTTAAAATAAGTCTCCATTGTTAATGATTAACTAAACGTGAATGCAATAAAAAAACTTTATTAAAATGCACAAAATTTTATTTATGTTTTTTAGTCAAAAATATATTTTTTTGAACGGCTTTATGGATTCATACTTTTTAATTTTTTTTAAAAGCTTTCAACCCAGTTGCTGATAAGAAATTGTTAGTTAAATAAGCACAGGTTAGAAGTTGACCTTTTAGGTTTCTTAAATAGAATCTATCAAACATTTGGAACACCCCAAATATTTTATAGATTCTATTTAAGAAACCTTTAGGTTACACAAAACTGTAAAAATTAAAATCCTGCAGGTGGCACATGTTCAGAAAAGACATATAAAGGGGGCAAACCTATGAAATTCTAATGTTCAAGTGAAGAAACTTCCAGAAATGCTGCAAATCTCAAACTTTTACATATACTAATATCAAAATAATGATATTCTACCTAAAAAAAAATTTTAATTTTGGAAACTTAGAAAATACAACGCTTTTATGAAATCAACCCTATTTTTATAAATACTATAATAGACACTGCTCTAATGAGCTAGTGTCTCTTGTGCCATCTACTAAATTTCATTCTTGTGTTACTCCTCATTCAATTAATTTGCATCCTTTCACTATGACTGTTACTAAGTGCTCCAAAAATTCTTATTCATCTAGTTTATTTCCTCAAACATCAGTCCTTTGAAATTCACTTGCTTCATCTTTTTTTCCTGATTCATATAATTTGTAACCTATTAAGTCATCTGTTAGTTGTTATCTTGCTATACAAACTTTTTCTTTTCTCTTCCAGTAACTTCCAAATCTAAGTGGTTGCTTGTAGCTTTGTTGGAAGTGAAGATAATAATAATAAAAAAACATTTCCAATGTTGGCCCAACGTATCGTATTAGCTGGGATGTTATGCACGTTAAACTTTTTTTTTGTAACAAAATACTTTTTTTTAGTAATAAAAAAATTACCAATTGAATAAACAAACAAAATGATATAAAATCCCAAAGAAAATAATATAAAATCCTAAAGTGAAATATAAAATTCCAAAGAAATCCCAAATGGTATAAAATCCTAAAGTAAATGATATAAAATCGCAAAGAAGTAAACTAAAAATTAAATTCATCTATAACCAGCAGTAATTTATGTATTAAAAAGTATTTATTACTAATCTAGTTCAAAAACTATGTAATAATATACTGAACATCAAACAAATAAGATAATAAAGGCTATTACCAACCAATTTGTAGAAAATATAATTAAATATTTGTGCTAAGTAATGCAAATAAAAACTTCAATATAATTACCTCACAAATAATTCATAACAATATAATTAACAATAACAAACCATTTAGTTAAACCATAAAAAGTAAATAAGTTTTTCACCAATCAATCATCACCATCGAAACTAGTTAAACTAATCAAGCACACTTTATAAGCTTTTTCATTTAAGCAGAACCTTTTCCACAATTAATAACTGAGTTTTCAATTTTACATGCCAACAATCCAAAAAACATTACACAGAATAATTTTTAAATTATTGGCATGTTTTTAAACTACAGTAAAAACATAATGCAGAACTGCCTTCTATTATTTTAGTCATTAATCAAGAAGAATCAACACAATTATTAATTAAACCATATCCTTGAAGTGTTTTAAACAATAAAAAAACTACAATATAAAATAAGAAGAAACTAGTCAAAAATAAAATAATCTAACACTACCTATTGTAAAATGAATTCTATAAAATTTTGAAACAAAAATATTGCTGAAATTTTTAGGTTTAAGGAACAACCCAAATCAAAACAACATCATAAAACAAAAGTAGCTAAATACAATAGGGGAGACCGGGGCTAGTTGGCTCGGTTTTTACTCTATGAGCTCTGTAGCCCTAACAGTACATTTTTTTAAAAATATTAAAGTGTAGTCTTAAAGAGTATAGATTAGGGTATCTTATAAAATTTGTATTCATTTATAAAAAAAAATTCTTGGGGCCTTTCCGGACCCTCAAAAAAAAAAAAAAATTTGCGCCAACTTACCCCACCACGGGGTAAGTTGGCGCAAACTATAAAAATGATTATTAATGCACTATTAAGTGCAAAATTAATAGAAATTTTTTTAAAATTAATTTTTGCAACAATTTTATCCCAAAATTTAATATTACATTTTGCTGGTACCAAATATTAGTCCGTATAAAAGCCAAACAGTAACCCACCTTTTATCTGTGGAAAAAAAAACTAAACAAAATTTTTTTTTAATTTTTTTGTAAGAATAAATATTTTCAATATTGTTAAAAATAAAAAAAAAATAAAAAAATAATTTTATAAAAATAAATATTTTTTTCCATAGTAAATGCTATGAGCCAACTTACCCCGTGAAAAATTTGTCAACTTACCCCGAAGACTTTTTTTTTAATAAACAGTCTATAGATACTGAAAAACGGCAGCTTTGAAAAAAAAGTCTGACTGGATATAGTAAACCAATTGTGACTGGAACTTTTACAATAATTCTTTTTTTCATACGACTAAATATTTTCTTTGTAAAGTAAAAAGGAAGCGATGTTCTAAAAGTTACGTTTTTGTCCAAAAAACGCATAAATCTCAATATCTCCTATGCGCATGCGCGAATCCTGACAATACTACAGTGAATGATGAAATGGTCAATGAGGAAGTTTCTGAGTAATTTTTGTCACTTTCTGATGAAAGGCTCTAAAGATAAACGCAGTTCGTCAACTTACCCCTGCGGCCAACTAGCCCCGGTCTCCCCTACCTAAAAAGTGCAGCTACATATTACAAGTGTAACAACATTGATCAAGATAATGCAACAAAAACGGTCACAATATTAGCCTCTATAAGTCAAAGGCTTAAGGTCGTTCTCTTTTGCACTAACGTAATGAATGAGCAGTTTGAAGTCGTTAATGGTCACTAATTTCTATTATGGAATGTGCACGTGGAAACACAATGTGAATACAAAAATGCGCAAATAAAATAAGAATAGAAAATTAGAAAACCACTATAAGAAAATTAAAACTTTATTTTTAATCTATTTAGAGTATTTTTAATCTTGTGAAAATATCAAGTAAGATTTATTTGATTTATTGTTTGTAATATTCCACACATCGTTTATAATAAAAATAAATATTAATAATAGAGTAATTTTTAAAATTAGTTTTTGTTTATAAGTATAGTTTTTTTTTATTAACTATTATTTATTTTAACTCAAATTTAAAACGATTCTGTTGTTTAGAATGTTCGCAATCGCATTCGAAAAGGAAACAAAGTAATAACGTCAACGTTTATTAAATGGAAAGTTATTATTCTAATTTATTATTATTTCAAATTATTCTTGTGTTATTTTTTTAAGGTTAAAAAAACGTAATTTAAAAAAGAAATTTTAGAAAAAACTTAAATAATTAATTTGAATAAAAAATATCAAAAAATATAAAAACCACTAACCGTTAATTAAGTTTACCGCGTAACATTTTAAAATGCATATATCAAAACAACGAATCAAAACACTAAATTATACTTCAATACTAAATCAATAAGAAGTTGCGTTTTTGTTTGATATTATTTTTTTATTAATATAAATAGTTAAAAATAAAATCGCGATCTGACAATATACAAGAAGTTTGGAAGTATAAAAATCTACTTCGCTGAAGTAGTTTCATGAGTGTGATACTAATTAAACATTTTTTGACGAAAGAATTATGTAACAAATAAAAAAAGATATAAAAAAATAAAAAGCTTTTTATGAGCGTCGCCTTCAGCAATTTTCATGATCGCGCTCGCCGACGTTATTTCGAGCGCACATAATCACGCTCGATGAAAACATTTTCTAATTTTACGAGCGCGATTTAACACGCTTGACGATTTTCTTCATCACAAGCCCTGATAACATATAAAAGAACATAAGTATTAGTCCTTTTTGACAGTCTCTGAGCTAGTATTTATTACTTTAAAATGTCTGATAAAAACATTAATTTTAACACAAATATTAAAAATTCACTTCATTTTGCAAAAAATATAACTCACCAATAAATATAACTGGCCAATATGATGGCACATAAAAAAGAACCACTGTTACCTAACTAAATTTTGTGTGTAAAGACAACTAGTTTCATCTCTTATCATTGGTATAAACACTTAACTTTGGCACTTTATTTTGGAGCAAAATTCTAAACAATTTATTTTCACCTTACACTATCTTCTATAAAATATAAACTTTATGAAATTATTTCTGAAATTGACTTTTCTTAACTTCAATTATAACACTTTTAGATGAGACAATCCAAATGCAGTCTTTATTAATAATTGTTCCTCTCATAAATAAATGATGCTATTACTTACTTGTTAAAGCCCCTGGAGAGTTCGATGCTTTAGATCTATTTTTTTCTAAGATAGAGAAAGAGATTTAGAGTCTAACTCTATAAAAATACCTACTCTTCTGTCTCCTTATTCTTGTCCTAGAATATTTGACCTTTGAAAATTAGCAATTTTAATATAAATAGTCAATTACGTTTTCCTTTTTAAATATTAACTCATTTATATAAAAATAATAACGTTACCCATGTTACTAAATATAAATAGTCAATTACGTTTTCCTTTTTTAATTATTAACTCATTTATATAAAAATAATAACGTTACCCATGTTACTAAAAATTTTTCTCGCTTAACCCATTTAATTCGCTTTTAACTTTTTCGTTTTCCCGATCTTCGCTTTTAAAATTTTCGATCCTAAAAGTTTTGCTTTAAGGACACCGAACCGCAAAATTTGCATTAAATTCTTGTTACTGCAAAGGCTTCTGGGATGTGTAGTAAAGCCAGATTGTAAACATAAACAACAAATTATTTATAAAAAGTTACAATTTTTACTTTGTTATAGCACATATATATATATATATATATGTAAATATATGTATATATATACATATATATATATATATGTATATATATATATATATATATATATATATGTATATATATATATATGTATATATATATATATATAATATATATATATATATATATATATATATATATATATATATATATATATATATATATATATATATATATATCTCTTTCTCTCTCTCTCTCTCTCTCTCTCTCTCTCTCTCTCTCTACATATATATATATATATATATATATATATATATTATATATATATATTATATATATATATATATATATATATATATATATATATATATATATATATATATATATATATATATATATATATATATATATATATATATTATGTTAGTGTATTCTACAAATAGAGTGCTCAATGTTCTTAAAGAACAAGGTCATCTTCCTGATAAGCCTAATGATAGCAAAACAACTTGTTGAAAATATTTAGATAAGTGTTTTTACTAATATATATATATATATATATATATATATATATATATATATATATATATATATATATATATATATATATATATATATATATATATATTTATATATATAGACGGGTTGGAATTGTTTTGAATTTGTCCGTTGATGTACGCATGCGCAAACTCTTGGCAGTCAAAACAAATCGTTGTTGGTTAATTTTTTGCTGGACTTCGTATGAAACTTCTGAAGATGTGGTCAAAATCTTCGTATTTTAGCATGTTAAACGATAGTGATCAATTAGATTACAAGAAGAAATTAACATTAACAACCAAGGAAACGTTACCGGACCAGTATCCAATCGATAAACGATCGAACTGAAGCCAATAAGACTGCTGTTACTAGTAAACTGTATCAATGGAACCAAGTAAAGAGAAAGGCTGAAGCATCATCATTGCAAATTATATCCTTTAATAGACCAAAATCTAATGATTTACCATGTGAAATAAGATCAGCTAAAAGTACTGTAAAAATTATTCCATCAATGCAGAAGAATCCGTAAAAAATTTGGGTCTAGATAAAGTTCAAGAACAACCAAAGGTTATACCTAAAGCAGCGTATTTTAATTACGTATTGTCTAAGAAAAATACTGACGGTATATTGATATCTGATGTGACAGAAGAAAATCTATGTCCAGAACCTTTAACAAGTCTGTTTGATTGATTGAAGCAATTAATTTAGATGATTCTGTTTTAATAGAGAGATGTTTTTTAAAATACAAAAAATACAAATTAACTTACACCTCAAGTTCATTTGATTTTTTTATCTGAAATTACTAAACTGTAGAGTTTATCCAGTACATTGAAAATTCACAGAGCAGGGAGACTTACAGCCTCTAATTTTTATGAAGTTATGCATTTCAAATATAACAACTCAAGTAAGTCATTGCTTAATAAGCTAATGTGTTATACGAAAGCACATAACACACCTTCCTTAACTTATGGCAAAGAAATGGAATGTAACACTATGAAACCATTATGAAAGAAAAACACAAAAACTTCCAATTGACAACTTCAGACCTTCACATTTTATACAATAAACCATACTTAGGAGCTTCACCTGACTATAGTAAGCTGTTCTTGCCATACTGTCGGTTTGCTAGAAATAAAGTGTCCATTCAATTATCGAAATGGTTTAGTGAATTGGGAAACAGATAAAAATTTCCCTATTGATTCATTTGAAAACATGAAGAAAAATCATAAATATTATGCACAAGTGCAGGGTTAACTATATGTTCTAAATAAAGAATATTATGATTTTTTTGTTTGGGCTTCAAATCATTATTTATTAGTTCGAGTTACAAGAGACTTTGAGTTTATTGATGAAATGATGCCTTTGCTCTGGAAATTATTCATTGAGTGTTTACCTCCTGAAGTTGTTACATACAAAAATGATTTATGTTTAGACAATTTGGTCTAAAAATATAAAATAATCGTGCAGACAGAAGAACCCTATTAAACATAATTTTATTTCAAGCAACTGTTGCATATCCAGGAACCAACTGGAGCTTGTGTAATTTTCACACAAGAATAATGAAACCACTCAACTTTACAACCTGGTTTATCACATGCTATCATTGGTTCAAAACAGGGTCTTTTATAAATACAGTAATACTTTTGTTTATTGTCTAAACATAAATCATTTTTGTATGTAACAACTTCAGGAGGTAAACACTCAATGAATAATTTCCAGAGCAAAGGCATCATTTCATCAATAAACTCAAAGTCTCTTGTAACTCGAACTAATAAATAATGATTTGAAGCCCAAACAAAAAAATCATAATATTCTTTATTCAGAACATATAGTTAACCCTGCACTTGTGCATAATATTTATGATTTTTCTTCATGTTTTCAAATGAATCAATAGGGAAATTTTTATCTGTTTCCCAATTCACTAAACCATTTCGATAATTGAATGGACACTTTATTTCTAGCAAACCGACAGTATGGCAAGAACAGCTTACTATAGTCAGGTGAAGCTCCTAAGTATGGTTTATTGTATAAAATGTGAAGGTCTGAAGTTGTCAATTGGAAGTTTTTGTGTTTTTCTTTCATAATGGTTTCATAGTGTTACATTCCATTTCTTTGCCATAAGTTAAGGAAGGTGTGTTATGTGCTTTCGTATAACACATTAGCTTATTAAGCAATGACTTACTTGAGTTGTTATATTTGAAATGCATAACTTCATAAAAATTAGAGGCTGTAATTCTCCCTGCTCTGTGAATTTTCAATGTACTGGATAAACTCTACAGTTTAGTAATTTCAGATAAAAAAATCAAATGAACTTGAGGTGTAAGTTAATTTGTATTTTTTGTATTTTAAAAAACATCTCTCTAATAAAACAGAATCATCTAAATTAATTGCTTCAATCAATCAAACAGACTTGTTAAAGGTTCTGGACATAGATTTTCTTCTGTCACATCAGATATCAATATACCGTCAGTATTTTTCTAAGACAATACGTAATTAAAATACGCTGCTTTAGGTATAACCTTTGGTTGTTCTTGAACTTTATCTAGACCCAAATTTTTTACGAATTCTTCTGAGTTGATGGAATAATTTTTACAGTACTTTTAGCTGATCTTATTTCACATGGTAAATCATTAGGTTTTGGTCTATTAAAGGATATATTTTGCAATGATGATGCTTCAGCCTTTCTCTTTACTTGGTTCCATTGATACAGTTTACTAGTAACAGCAGTCTTATTGGCTTCAGTTCGATCGTTTATCGATTGGATACTGGTCCGGTAACGTTTCCTTGGTTGTTAATGTTAATTTCTTCTTGTAATCTAATTGATCACTATCGTTTAACATGCTAAAATACGAAGATTTTGACCACATCTTCAGAAGTTTCATACGAAGTCCAGCAAAAAATTAACCAACAACGATTTGTTTTGACTGCCAAGAGTTTGCGCATGCGTACATCAACGGACAAATTCAAAACAATTCCAACCCGTCTATACATACATATATATAAATATATATACATGTACATTTATATACATGTATATATATATATATTTGTATATATATGTATATATATATATATATATATATATATATATATATATATATATATATATATATATATATATATATATATATATATATGTAAATATATTATCTACCTTAGCATATTTGTGTAACAAATTATTACCATATTTTTGTTACATTAATTAAATATGCCAAACCCGCAGTCGATGTAGTAACTCTCCTCTGAGAGTCAGGTTATTTGTCAATCAATGTATGTACTGAAGCACTGGCAGCAGGCTTTTTCAGTATGATGTCACACTGCTCACCTAAACCAGCAGTGTAATATATATATATATATATATATATATATATATATATATATATATATATATATATATATATATATATATATATATATATATATATATATTTATATATATATATATTTATATATATATATATGTATATATATATATATATATATATATATATATATATATATATATATATATATATATATATATATATATATATATATATATATATATATATATATATATATATATATACAGGGTGTTCGGGATAAATTTGACATATTTATAATTGATTATATTTTTTTGTAGATTAGAGGTATACACACTACAGGTCATTTAAAAGTTTGAACCCTTCTTCATTCATATACAAGATGTCAGAAAGGATGGATGACTGGAACCTACCTGAATCATGGAAGAGAATAACTTGCATCATAATGATTCGTGCCGGCCATCAAAATAAGGATATTATGACTGCTGCCCAATGCTCCCTGAACACAGTAAAAACAATCATGTATGAACTAGAGACTTGCAATGGTGACTACGAGGATGTAGTAAGAAGAAAGATTCCTAGCAGACGATCTGATTGCGTTCGTACAGCAGAATTCCTTGCAAGTCTGCAGGAACAGGTGTTGAAGAACCCTGGCATTGGAATTCGGGCTTTGTCACGTGAAATGAATGTTGCATCCTCTACTATGAAGCTTGCACTCAATGAAGACCTTCGCTACTACTCATACAAGGGCCACAAAGGTCAGCTACTCACAGAAAAGGCCTGTGAAAAACGTTTGATAAACGCGAAGAAACTTCTAAACAAAGTGAAACATCCTGTAGAACCACAAACAATCTGGTTTTTTTCTGATGAGAAAAACTTTTGCCAGGATCAAAAACACAACACGCAGAATAACAGGTGGCTTGCATGCAGTACAAAGGACATTCCTCGTGTAATGCAGACTAAATTTCCCCAAACTGTGATGGTTTTCGGATGTGTATCCTCTGAAGGCGATGTGATGGCTCCGCATTTTTTCCAAGAGGGCCTCAGGTTGACTTCAGATGGCTACATGGAGTTGCTGAACACTGTAGTCAAGCTCTGGATAACAAGGGTAGCCAATTGTAGGCTGTATGTATGGCAGCAAGATTCGGCCCCTTGCCATACCTCTGTGAAAAGTCAAAAATGGTTGTCTGAAAATTTCTACGACTTTATCAGTCCAAATGTTTGGCCTCCAAACTCCCCAGACCTTAACCCCATGGATTATTTTGTATGGGGCGCAGTTGAAAAAGACACCAATTGCACTTCCAGTAATACAAAAGCCCAGTTAGTGGATAAAATTAAAACAGTTTTTGAGGCCCTTCCCAGGGAGACCGTAGCATTAGCTTGTTCGAAACTCCGAAGCAGGATTGAAGCAGTGATCAATGCTAATGGTGGTTATTTTGAGTGAATTTTGTTCATAGTATTGTAATTTACTATGCCTGTAATTTTTTTGTCAACTCATTAAATTTAATAGATTCAAAGAAGATTTTCCTTTTTCTTTCGAAACTGTCAAATTTATCCCGAACACCCTGTATATATATATATAATATATTATTAAACAATCATTACTATCTATATATTTGCCTTTACTCAATAATACCTCTTGTACAACTTTCGTGCTATTTTACTCCAAACATATAATCACTATAATAATAATTTTTACTATATTGTAAACAGTACTTTTTTTGTGTGAATTATATTGAAATATATATATATATATATATATATATATATATATATATATATATATTATATATATATATATATATATATATATATATATATATATATATATATATATATATATATATATATATATATATATAATATATATATATAGATGCACATATAAACATATGTAAAGACATTACATTATATAAATATGTATGCATAATTTTTTATTTTAGATATAGACATTAATAAAACAGTTGTAAATAAAAACAAAGCAGGAATCATTACAGTTTTTAAAGAAAACTGCAATTATACTTTCATATATAATCTTAAATCAAAACATGGATTATATTTGATACACGACTTTGTTGATATACGCATTTATTATTATGTTAATTTTCACAATCGTGACTTAGCTCATGCTATAAAAATTGTTTGTATTATTCATAAATAGTAAAATATTATATTTAGTTGGAAAATGTTTATTCGTTTTTTTGAAATGTGCCAAAATCGAAATTACAAGTTTTGATATTTACGATAATTACAATATGCTTAACAATTTTTATTTTATATTTAAGATGAGGAAAATAAAAATAACATATATTTATAAAAACATAAAAAATAAAAATGAAAGCATATTAACACGGAACGTTTAAGTTATTCTATACTAACAGAGCTCAATAAACAATTCATACAGCAGTTGTATAATTTTGGGCTATATTATAAACCTTCTATCATACTGCAGAGGGTAATTAAGAGTTGAAACGTACATATGTTTAAAAAAAAACATGTTCATATAAATAATATTTTTAGTAAACCTATTAGTGATAGGTTTACTTTGTTAAACAGTGTAACATTGTTTGTAAACAGTATAAAAATGTAACATTTTGAAAACATTTAGAATATATAAGAATAAAAATAGTGCTTCATGGTATTTTTAATGTTTGTATTTTTTTTATATTTTGAACAATAAAAATAACATTAAATGTTGTTTTTATGATTCAAAATATAACAAAAATACAAACATTAAAAATGGCATAAAAAGGTATTTTTATACATATATATTTCATCGTTTTTTCAATAAACCATTTGATTTTTAAGTAAAATAATATTGCTGCCATATTTTATTGAAGCATTATTGTTTAAAATAAGTTAAAACCATCTTTACAAAAGCATTATTCTTTACAAAACGTCTTAGCGTAAATATTATTGTTTATAAATCTGGCTGTACTAGACATCCCAGAATCCCCGTTTGCTAAATTACAAAAAAAACTTGCAAGTTGTACACCACTGGCTTAACATCTCCTACTTTTGTTTTTTAAATATATTTTGTGTTACGTATTTATGGACGATCCATAAATACATTTCTAATAATTAATGAATGCATGTATTTTATTCTTTTTTAGAAAGATTAAAATAAAGCATAATATATACACTACCTCCGCCAAATTTAAGCATAAAATTTGCTTTTACTGTAATCAGAGTCGTATATTTATAAAAATTTTATTAAATATTTTATAAGATTTCATTATTTAAGTGCATTATACTTGGTATTTTTTCAATTTTCTCTATATAATTTATTATTTTATTTTTATATTTTTTTCAGAAGACCTTAAAAACATGAATAAAAAAATACAACAAACAAAGAAAACTTCAGAACTCAGCTTATCAAATTGATATATTCATTTAAAACGACAATGACCAGTAACAAGTAAGTTGTAGAAAGAATTTTAAATAAAATAAAGAGGAAAAAAAATAAGAACAAAAAAAAAAGAAAAGAAAGGAAAATAAAGCACAAATAAGTAAAGAAAATAATAATAGTTGCAATAATAATATAATAAAAATAGTAATAATATTAATAATTATGTGAATAAAAAAAACATTACAAATAGTACCTATAACATAGTAACTATAACGATAACTTTACTAAAAATTATAACTAACAATAAAAACTATGGTAAAAATAATTATAGTAAAGTTTATAACTATGACAGAAATTATTAAAATAAACATAACATTAGCAAAAATAAGGACAATGACCATAAAACTATTACTACAATTGAAACACTATCACTATCATTATAAATTATATTAATAAGATTTATAAAACAAAGATAAATTAATGATAATAGTAATATTAGTAGTAGAGTTAAAAAAGACAGCATAAAATAAAAATAATAATAGTTTTATAAATACAGTAATATAAAAAAAGCAACAATAATAATAGATAAAATTAATATTCATTAAGTATATACTCAAATAAAAATTTCTTAATTTGGTTTCGATTGAAAAGAAGAATGTTGGTAATAAAAGGGTATTTAATTATAATCATTTTTTTATAAATGTATTGTTTGGTTCCAGTGAGAAATACGTTGATGTTTTATAGAGAGCTTGCCATATTTAATAGTGTTGAAAAAGGAAGTGTACAAGTTAAAATTTTCAGTATTTCAAGTGTACTATTTGTGTTTCACTTGTTTTAATAAATAAATTGTTGAACGAATTTATTAGTTTATTTTGAAGAAAATCAAACACAAAGAGACAATTATAAAGCTTTACACTTTATCTTGAAATTTTAAAATTTTTAATTCAGGAAACCTGTTTTGGATATTAGATCGTAAAGGAGAAAATATCATAATTCTTATGGAAGTGCTGTTTATACGAAGTAATAGAAAGCTACCTTTTTGATCCCAAACAGTGCAACAATAACTTAGATGTGAGGAGAACAAGGAATAGTAAATTGATATTAGAATGTGGTTGATCAATTATATTACATTGACAACATTTGCTAACACATTCTTCAACGTCTTTTCTTAATACGTGTGGAAGTCTTCGTTGCACTGTAAACATTGTCTGATTAACGCCGAAATGATGCTTTGAGTGACAATTATGAATGTCTTCAGCAATACTTACTCCACATTGTTCTTAAGTAATTCTTCGTGAAAACTCATTTAACTCAGAACTCTTGTCAACATGTCAGCTTTGTTTTTACAGGAAGGAACCCATTTCAACGTGATGTTTATATTATATTTTTTTATCAAGTCTTGCAATAGAGAAAGTCTTCTTTTAATATGCATTTCTGATAATCCATTTGATTGAACCCTATGACTTTCAGTCAGCATACTTTTTAACCATCCATGAACAGTTACTGAATCAGTGAATACTGACAAATTCTTTATATCCCACTTAGCAGCTAAGTTTATCCCTTGCACCACAACATCAAATTCAACAATATTAATATGCATGACATCATTTATACTTTGAAGCCAGGCTGCATCCTCAATCATTACGCCATCATATTCTATAGCAACCTCAATTGCCATGCTGCTTGCATCACACCACAATGTTGCTCCATTTTGAATCCCTTCAATATTCCATTTCCCTCTCACAGAGTCACTAACTTCCAATCGGCGCAATGTTTTGATCAACCATGACTGAGCTTGATCTCCAATTAGATCATCCTAAGCATCTCCTTGACTATGAAATTTTATAAAACTGCAGGCATTTCTGAGTCACCCTCCAACAGGATAATGACTTAATAAGTGTCCACATATTAAAAAAAGTTTCTGTTGTGTTACTTTTTCAGTTTTACTTTCATGTTACTTTTTCAGTTTTTTTTTAATTTCTAAGTAGTTGCAAACCCAACACTAGTACAGTATCGCATTGCTCCTGCTCTTTGGTTGCCAATCCATAACTCGCCAAATG
The DNA here is from genome assembly GCF_038396675.1 of Hydra vulgaris. Taxonomy (NCBI): domain Eukaryota; kingdom Metazoa; phylum Cnidaria; class Hydrozoa; order Anthoathecata; family Hydridae; genus Hydra; species Hydra vulgaris. The sequence continues at coordinate 39,109,510 of NC_088929.1, forward strand.
GTTTTTCGACCTTTTCAACTGATGTCTTTTCCAAATTAACGATTATATTGTCAATGTAGTGGTCAGTTGCTTCCTTAATACCTGCATCAAGATTCAACACACTGCCTAAGATTGAAGACATTTTTTTTGGGGGAGAATTTAACCCAAAACCAAGACATGTAAGATTATGTATTTTTCTTCTTTGTAGACTACCCTCTAATGCTCCCACAAACTCGGATCGATGTGTATTTGCATATAGGCGCATCTAAGATCAGGCGTTGCAAATTTGTCACCAACAGTTCTCCATTTTCTAACCTTTTCATCACATGCGCCACTTGAGGCATTATGTGAATTAACATACTGATTTAATTTGTCCAGAACAGGTTGTATCTTTCCTTTACTTTCCTGCTCAACAGCCATTAATAAGACAATCCCTTCTGTACTTTTTTCTTCTTTATTGCATGGTTTCAACCAGCCATTTTTCACCCATAAGTCTCATCATTAAATTGATGTATCAACTGGTGTTTTACCTTGTACTGCGCGACATAGTTTCTTAGTTGTGGTTGACCTTGTTTCCATTTATATTTAGCAGTCCACTTTGTACCATCAAAATAAGCATCAAAACCCTTGTCCTTTATTCCAACAGCTTGTTTCTCTGTATAAATTGAAACAAAACCAAATTCAATTTTTCCATTTTACAAGTGCACTCCTCCATAGCAATTAATGACATCCATACCAATAATAGCATCAATACCATTGACAACACTTTTTAGAATCATTACTGATGTTTTGAGTTTTTTTCCTTCAATGATTAATGTAACTGTAGCTTCTCCTTCTGTTTTCACAAAATCTCCATTAACAGCTAACACTATTAGTTCATTTCTTCTGATATGAACACTGGCTTTCTGAGCCATGTTGTTTGAAATAATAGTTCGAGTACATCCGCTGTCAACCAGTGCTTTTCCTGCAAAGGTGTTCACCTGCACAGTGCATGTTGGAAGCGCTGTCAGATGTTTAGGGAAACAACTGGCGCTGGCAATTCCCCATTTGAGCTTCCCTGATGCAACAAACAAAATCTTGCAATGTGCCCAGATTTTCCACATCGGAAACATTTTATTCCATCACTAACAATTTGTTTCTTCAAAAAACAGATTTGAACAACATGTCCAGGCTTGCCACAATTGTAGCAGTTAAAATCAGTAGTGGATGGTTTCTTAACATTTTTATAGAACCCAGAGATTGTTGCTGAAGCATAGTCTTTTTTTTTTTTCCACCATGAGTACTTTTGCATGGTTTAATGCATCCTGTGAAGTGATCCCAAATATTTTCACTTGTGCTCATAGCTGCTTTGAAATTTTATTTTATTTTTTGGCTCTCCCCAAGTTGCTCATATAATGAATGAACATACTGCCTTCAAGAAATAATGGAATGATCAATGAAAGATTGCCCATCTTTTGCAGCCTCCCACCAGTTTGATCTTTTTCAGCCACACTACACTATCTCCAGATTCATTAAATATTCCAATCACTTTTGCCATGGATGCTATTCTGCCGAAATAGCTTGTTAATACGACAACTTTGTTTAAAAAAGTATAAGTAAACAAAGTTGAGTCAAAATTTTTATTTTGACTCAACTCTGTTTACTTTTATTTTATTTATTAAATTCTGTTTACAACTTTTATACAGAAACAAATATTCTTGAGGGCGTAATTATGTACAAAAATAGCTTATGACTTGACTAATAAATTAACTTTAATAATATTGAAAAGGATTTTATAAACGTAACAATAGAGTTTTATAACGATCGCCAGTAGAGTTTATAGAACTATTATGTTTATTATGGTTTTCATTTTATACTGTGCATTTAACAACACCAAGAATATGATATATTATTATTAGATACTTAATATTATTATAAATATAATAATATTATATTTAATAACTTAAAATAATAACTTATTAAATGGTTGATATCATATTATTTTTAAATGTCTTAAAAACGAAATGTCAAAACAATTTCTATTTTATTTTTAGTTTCCCTTTATTTAAATTTTTTCAAGTTTATACGTTTTTTTATAAGTAATTTTTTACAGTCATAATGTTATTGCATATTAGTTATCATTAATTTGCATGTGCTTTGCAAATGTGTGAAAAATTGTTTTGAATTAATAAAAAACTGATAAAATTCAATAAGCATCTTTGACATATCTAAATGTTATATATCTTATTAACTAGAATAAAAGTTATTTAAAAATAAAACTCCCTTATAATTTAATAAAAAATTATTTGAATAAAAAAAAATTAAAAGAATGGAAAATAAAATTGCCATATTCATGGCTGGCGACATGGGTTTTGAAGTAAAGTGCACCTCCATTTACATCAGTGCACTATCTATTTCTAAAAACATGTCCTCTATATCTAGAATTTCTCTTTAAAAAAAAAAAAGGGCCTTAAGAAAAAAAGTGTGGGGTACCCCCCTCCTCCACTTTGTTGGCCCTGTTATTTGACATACCCTTTAATTTGACGTTCGTCAATAAATATAGAAACAACATCAATGTTTATAAAAAAAATGATTTGTTGTGCCCTGCATGTATATATATATATATATATATATATATGTATATATATATATATATATATATATATATATATATATATATATATATATATATATATATATATATATATATATATATATATACACACACACACACTCTTGCTTGGTCTTTTTTAATTTTACCATTGTTGGGTCAGTTTTAGGTTTTTTTTTTTTTTTTAATTTTATTAAAGATGGGAAAATATTTAAAAAGTTTTTAGTTTTTATTATTGAATAGACTGTCTGCCCTAACCAAACCCTCAGTCGCTAAATCTGTAGTTAAGCGGCGTAAAATAGTTTTATTTTTTTGCTTGTTGAGACTTGCTCTAAGTGGTGTGGTTATTAGCATAAACATGCGAAATATTTTAATGTCCTTTTAGTTCGTTTTTTTTTAAGTTTTTTTTTATTATTTGATAGACTGCCTGGCCTAACTAAACCCTCAGTTGATGTAGCGGCACTTTGTTGTAGCAGCAGGCTATTAGATAGTCGATGTAGCAGCACTCCCTTGTAGCAGGAGGCTATAAGATAGTCAATGTAGCAGCACTCCCTTTTAACAAAAGGCTATAAGATAGTCGATGTATGTACTGAAGCAAATAAATGTTCCTTATTTATATTAAAAACTTCGCTTGTTGCAAGACTTGCTCAAAGTGGTGACTTTTTAATATAAACAAGGAATATTTATTGGCTTCAGTACATACATTGAAAAAAAACGTACATACTTTATGGATGACCCCTAAGTAAAATACGGCATAAAGTATATAGCATATAGTAATTAGCATAAAGTATATAGTATACTATGGTGCTTCAAAATGGCTGGTGTTGCACCATACTGAACTCTCAAACATGAGGGCTTTTTTCTATACATATCAGCTTCTGTACACAAAGATGATTTAGTACTTCTGCTTCTTTAAACACATCTGCTTATTTATGAGGACCAGTAAATTTTTCTCTATATAAAGCAGTTATCAAATCTTGATATTTGATTTTCAATGGAATTCTATAAAAATGTTAACTAATAAAACAAAAAAATCACCATAGTAATATCATATATGTAAATCATCATAATAATATCATATATGCTATTACTCTTGTGATTTTTTTATCTTATTAGTCAATATTTTTATAGAATATACTTAAATGATATATATCATTGCCTTGTGAAATTTCTTGCTTGGTGTAGCTTAACGTACCTATGAAAAGTAATGCCATCAGCACGATCTCTTGCATCCATAGGCGAAACAAGTAATGTCAACTTTTATATCTTTTTATCAAATTTATAGCTTACAATCAGTATAGATCATGTAAAGTTTAATAAATATGTATTTAGTTATTAGTTGCTCTGTTTCTTTAAGAAATCTCTATTTTTTTTCTTTTTTAAAGTAAAATTTTTTTTAGATAAGTTTGAGTAAATTTTTTCAGCGCATTTTTAAATTTTGAAAACATGTTAAAAGCTGTGGTCAAATTGTAAAAACAAAGTATTTTTTGCACGGTCATATAATTGCATGTGATTGCATGTCTTCCTGTGAAACACTGATATAGTAAAAAAATAAAAGAAATTCTACAGTAATTTATGATGAAAAAAAAACTTTTATATAATAATAAGTAACTAAACAAATTCTTTAATAATCTATAATAATCAAAAAATATATACTTTGATAAAAAAATATTTTTTTTTAGATTTCTTATCAAAATTCTACAATGACGTCATTGATTAAAACTCCTTGGAATTAGATGGGCTTGAATAAATCATAAAGTCTAAAGATTGCGGCATATATTTTAAAGACTTTGAGGAACTGGCTAACATGTAGGCTGGCACAGATGTATTTTTAATACATTGTTTCCAGTTTCGGATCTTGAATGCTGGATCTTCTTGACTCAATGCATGGGTTTAGCTTGTTTTTTATGAATCATTTACCTTTTCTACTTGACTTATATCTTGCTTCTGATCCTAGTCAGTGCTCAGTTTCACCACATTTACCCTTAGGTGCTTCTGATCACGGTTTGATCTCTCTAAAACCATTATCTGATTCTTCATTATCAGGATCCCCCTATCCTCGTACCTCTTACAACTACCTTAAAGCTGACTGGGACTCTCTCCGGGATTTTCTTCATAATGGCCCTGGTAGAAATCTTTTGTCTTCTTGCTGACTAATGTGCTTCTTACATAACTTCGTTGATTCAAGCTGGCATGGAATCTTTTATTCCAACTTGACAGTTCCAGGTCAAGCCTCACTCTTCTCCATGGTTTTCCTCTCATTGTGCTGCTGCATTTTTCTATTGAAACCGTTACTTCCATATCTATCAGCAAAACAATTCTTCAGAAAACAGATGTTACTATTACTACTGCTATTACTGGTTACTATTGCTAGAAACCATTGTAAAAAGACTTTTGACTAACACCAAGGCCCACTATTCTCAGGTCATGAAATCTTGTATTTCATCATGAAAGTTAGGCTCTCGCGATTTCTAGAAAATCTTTAACAGTGTCAATAATAAGGGCAAATCTATTATTCCACCTCTCTTGTATGGTTCAGACTTTGTCACCTCACTTAAAGACAAAGCTTGTTGACAAATTGTTTACTAAGAACTTTTCATCAATATCATCTCTTGATTCCGCTAGTTGCGTTCTACCTGATATAGCCATCATTCATATTGATCGCTTGCTTGGCATTCCTATCACTCCAGCTTCTGTATCAAAAGTGATTTTATGCTTACACTCTTCTACAGGTTGTAGCCTGGACAATGTATCTGTTATAGTCTTGCAAAAGTGTTTTCCGGAGCTGTTGTCCATACTTTCAAAACTATTTAATAAGTGCTTATCAGAGTCTTTTTTCCAGCTTGCTGGAAAGCAGCATCCGTTATCCCTATTTTCAAAAATTCTGGAGAGCAATCTGACTCATCTAACTACTGTCCCATC
>NC_088929.1:39120000-39155000 GCF_038396675.1 Hydra vulgaris
TTGTTGGCAATATCAGCCTGTTTGTTGGCAATATATATATATATATATATATATATATATATATATATATATACTCTTAACTAAAAAGTGAAGAAGCATTTTGTTAATAACATTGCTTATACTTAAAAACTCTTTTATGGGTCTTTGAATACAACCTTGCATATAGCAAAAGATTTGTGGTACATGTTGAACTTCAGCATTTACTATTGTTACTATTTGGTATATTACTATTTGGTATATTACTATTTGGTATATTACTATAGGCAATATCAACCTGTTTGTTGGCAATATATATATATATATACTCTTAACTAAAAAGTGAAGGAGCATTTTGTTAATAACATTGCTTATACTTAAAAACTCTTTTATGGGTCTTTGAATACAACCTTGCATATAGCAAAAGATTTGTGGTACATGTTGAACTTCAGCATTTACTATTGTTACTATTTGGTATATTACTATTTGGTATATTACTATTTGGTATATTACTATTTGGTATATTACTATTTGGTATATTACTATTTGGTATATTACTATAGGCAATATCAACAAATAATTAGGTTGACAATACAGAATGTCGACCCTAAAATGGGGGGTTGTACTTAATATAATATTAATCAATATTTTTTGTGTTTAAATGTAAATTAATACTTATTTATTGGCATCTATTAAATTGGTCTGCAGTCAGAAAAAATAACATGCATTTGTAATAATAACATTGACTTGTACTATTATTATAAAGCTAAGAAATGCAAACTTTGTTTCAGAGTTTTCTTTTTGTATTATTTTTTTAAATTTGAATTTTTCTATTCTTTGCCTGATTTTGTTTTAAACTTAATTTTAAAATTAATTGATAAAATCACAATATATACCATAGCGGGGTAACTTTGAATACAAATCTATATTTTTTTCAAGTTGTAATTATGGCAAGTATTTATATGAAACTGTTCAAACCTCAAATATCAAAGTATTAAAAATAGTTTATTTTTTGATTATTTAAAGTTTTACTTTGTTTATTGGTTGTTATTGTTCTTTAAAAAATGAATTGAATATTTTGGATATTTTTCTCAAAAAAATTAGTCAGAATACTTTGTACACTGCCTCAGCTAGTGGAGCAGCTTGTTGTCTTAGTTGCATAATTTTTGTTTATAAATTTATTAAGCATATAAAATCTAAAGAAGTTTGTTTGCCTACTATAGTGAGTACTATACTGCTCTTATCACAAAAAGTAGTGCCTACTATACTGCCTACTATAGTAATGCTCAATTGCTATAGCATAGCATACTTTATTGTATACATTTTTTCACATACTTTGAATAACGTTCAAAGTAACTCCATTGCATAAATAGTCAGAAACATGAAACAACTTGAAAATTTTCTTTGTCATACATGTATTATATTTAATATATTAAGTATCGTACATAATATTATTGTGATTAAAAAATAAAGTATATATTTATATAAATACATATATATATATATATATATATATATATATATATATATATATATATATATATATATATATATATATATATATATATATATATATATATATATATATATATATATATATATTCTTATGTTTAGTGTCAAGAAATAAGTTGGCCTATGATGAGTTAATTTCAAAATGTTGTGGTGAAGTAAGCTATAAAATCGGAAACGATTGGCTTCGATGGGGAAGATCCTTAGGCTTAAGTGATTCAGATTTGGATAACATCGAATCTGATCATGTAAAATGTTATGAAAAAGCTGATAATGTTTTTAAAAAATGGAAACAAATGAAAGGAAATCCTTCATGGGAGCAGTTAAAGAAGGAGTTAGTAGCTTTTAGGCGTCCCGATATAGTTGTTGATATTGAGAGTGAATATGGAGGTAAAAATAACTAGAAAAAATAATTAAGAATTAGTAAAAACATTTTTTTCCTTTAATGTAAAATGCAAAATGTAATGTGGTTACATTGTTAAAGAATTGAGAAGGGTTGTAACCATATTTTACATTGAAAAAGTTGTAACTACATCACATTTTTTTTTTTTTTCAATGGTGTTTTTTTAATTCAAAGTTTGTTAAATTTTTTTTATCTTTGCATTTTAATAATAATAAAAGAAAAACCACATAAAATGTTACATTTTTAAATTTTAGATTTTTTATCTAGTCCAGAAAACATAAGGTAATTAAATATTTTTGTGTGTTGTTTATTTAGTAATACTTAATTTATTTTATTTACATATGGCAATCATTAACATAATAAAAAACATTAATAATGCATGTGGAAAATTTTTTTTTTTTTAAATAAAGGGCAACTTATAATCCTTCTCTTAATTGAGATCTTTTTATTTTCAGAGCTGTATCTTTTGGTATCAAATTTTTAAACCTTCCAACTTATTACTTGGTAATAAGTTGAACAGTTTTTTCTTTTAACAAAAACTGTTAAAAGAAAAAACTGTTGTTTTGAGTTCAGTCTGCTCTTACTGAAAAAAAAAAATTAAAAAAAAAAATACTGATTATAAGCAAGGATGGAGTTTTAGTTAAATGAAAGCCTTTTACAGATTTTGAATTCCATGCTGAATTGAATTTGTATTCCAAAGACAAACTCAAAAACAAAAACTTAAAAAAAAAGTTGTTTTTCATGAGAGTGATTTTAAAACTGGAATGAAATTAAGTTCAATCATTTTAAAAACTTTTCCAGATTCACCATATGAAGAAAGCTTATGTTAAAAACCAGTATAACAGACTTCATCGAAAGTCTTTATTAACATATCAAATCTTAAACGCAGTAACCTCATTCCTTACATCTAATGCATGGTTTTAAAGGTTATCAAGCTATAAATAACAATAGAATTGATATCAAATAGTTAAATAAAAGCAAAAATATAAATTGTTATTATTATTTTCAAGTTATATATTCACATGTCCTTGTGGATGCAAATCCGCATAATTTCAGATAGCTTTGCAGGAGAAGATTAAATCTATGTTATTTTTATATTTTAAAAAGATTTTGGGCTCATTTTGGCATGAGAGTTTTATTCACATTTTTTGTAATGTCAACAATAGATATTAGGTGTTAAAGTTATTAATTTATGTTTAATATTAATTCAACGTCAATTAGTTACATATATAAATATGCGTATATGATTTTGATTTTTTTATTACTTTAATTACTCACAATTACAATCATTTTTCTGAAATTCTGTTTTGGTTAATTTTGTTTAGATATGAAGCTATTTCTGTTGATCTGTCTAAAAAAGCAAGAAATGAATGTAAAAAAGGTGACATTTTATTTTTGAGTTGAAATTTGAAGAAAAATTAAAAAATTTTTGTTTCTATTTGAACAAAAAACCTATTTTTTTAGTTTATTAACTAACATTAATTTTTTTTCTTTTTTTTTTAAATTTTGCATTAATAATCATGATAATAAAAATATATTTTATGTATTATAATATATTGTTATGAGTTTGATTCCCACCATGTCTCCGGTAGTACCGCCTTAAATTTGTTTCTCGACGCAGTGGCCTTGTTCGTCAAAGTTCGTGTTTTGGAGTTATAAGTTGAGAGAAAAAGTTGTAACCATAACTAAAGTAGCCTTCATGGCCTTGAGAGGTAAACATGGTATTTACCCTTGTAAAATTTTTTTTTTAAAAATTTTGATTTACTTCCAACAAGGCTGCAAGCAACCAATATTAAGTTGGGAATTACTAGAAGAAAAAAAAGTTATAGAGCAAGGAAATGGTTGACAGATTTGAAAAAATGTAGGTTGTATGAGTCAGGAAAACATAAAGATGGGAGAGTGTTTCTAGTAGTTGAAGTGCGGGCAATAAAGCTAGACAAATAAAAGTTTTCAGAGCATGTAGGAACGGTGATCAAGAAAAAGAAAAGCAACCTTAGCAGGTGCTAATTTAGCAATCGATTGTATATATGGTTTCCATGAAAGGTCAGTAGTAAACAATTATCCAAAAAGACGTAAAGAAGAGGACTCAGTGAGAGGGTTGCCATTCATTAAAATACAGGGTGTTAGCAAGGAAAGAATTTTGTACAGCGTTTTCATGATATTGTGAATTTAGGTGTGGCAAAAAAAAAGGCAAAAAAAAAGGTCATTTCATTCTGATATTTAAATAAAAATTTATTTAATGATAAAAATTATATAAAATTAGATAAACAAAAATGCAAAAATCAATGTAAAAACAACGAAATTTTTATTAGTGTTATAAAACTTTTAGTTTAAAGTATTAAAGTATTTAAAAACTTAAATGTTTAAAAACTTTCCATATAATATTTTGTGTTTTTATGAACAGCCAATTAAAAAGTCGTTTCAGGTATTTAAAGTTACAAGAGGATTGTGGAAACTGTCAAAAAATTTTGTTTTAAATTTAATACTATTAAAAAATTTGTTTACACTTATAATTTAAAAATGAAAATAAATGTAAAAGAAGACAAAATATGTAAATAATCATAGTTTGATTATTTACATAGTTTGCACCCACGGTTCCCTAACTTAATTTGTTAAATTGAGTTAGCGAACCGTGGACGAGCAAATGAAAGTTCCACATAAGCAAAAAAATTGATATTTTTAAAATACATAAGTATCTATGAAATGATTTTTTTGGGGTATGTTTTATCAGAGCAAAAATATTTTTATATTTTATAATTTTTATATTATAATTATTCAACTTGTTTCATTCTTATGTTTACATCTTTATATCGCATTTCTTTTTTGTGTGATATAGTAGAGAGAAAACAAGAACAAAAGATAAATTTTTGCAATTAAAATTAGAATGAATGAATTTGATACTATTTTAATTGCGTACTTTGCATTTAAATACAGTTTTAAAAAATTTAAATGATTATTTACATATGTTGTCTTCTTTTATATTGATTTTCATTTTTAAATTATAAGTGTAAATAATTTTTTTAATAGTATTAAAAAAAAAATTTTTTTTGGACGGTTTCCACAATCCTCTTGTAACTTTAAATACCTGAAATGACTTTTTAATTGACAACTGTCAATACAAACACTTTTTAAACATTTAAGTTTTTAAATACTTTAGCATTTTAAAACTAAAAGTTTTATAATATTGAAAAAATTTTTGTTTTTTTACATTGATTTTTGTATTTTTATTCATCTAATTTTACATAATTTTTATCATTAAATAAATTTTGATGTGTAGATTTTGTTGTCGTTGTCAGCGATTAGTAAAAGCGTTGCAATTAGTAAAAAACATATTTAAAGCTTTTAAATAAGAAAGTTTTTGATAGGTTTTGGTAGTTTTTGATAACTTGATAGCTTTTAAATGAAAGTTATTCCATCTCAAATCAACCGCAAAAAACTTTTGGCACCATGCCAACTCGGGTTTTGATGATTTTTTGGAATACAAGCTTAAATAAAAGCAAACTTAACTCCAAATTTTTATGTCTGACTCTTTAAGGTTTTAGAGGTATTGATACTCAGTCCCAACTTCTTTTTTGCCATTTATTTTTTAAGCATATTACAGCTAGCTTTAACTTACAAAATACTTGTTCAATAACAGTGAAAATTAGTATCTAACTATTTTTTCAGGAGAAGAACTCAAAAATGGTTTCTAAAACACTCAAAATTTAAAGCTTTTATATGAAAATTAAATTTCAAAATGGTGTAATACTTTTTGTATGTTTTTTGACGCCCTCTACAAAAAAATGTATATCTTGAGATGCTAAAAACATATGAATGAAAAGTAAGTTTTTGTATCTTATTTAAGTATTAATGAAGCTACTTGTGATTTCTGTCAGACTTACTAGCTCAGATTTGTCTGTTGTCTTTCATTGTTTCTAATCTAAAAAATGATCATCATCTTCATCAATATCTTCTTAAAAGTATAACTCATTTTCAAGATAATATCTTAATATAGAATCTTCTGGACACAAAGGGCAACAATGTATCACACAATTTTTGTTAGGCCTATTTCAAACAAGCATATAAGTTTGTGATAATCCTTTCATAATGCAACTTCACTAATCATTAACTTAACATTTTGATGGTAGGTGCACACACATACTGTATGGGTACCAGATGCTCCTACTGTAATGCGCCATTTTGGATGATGTGAGCAAGAGTTAGAAAAAAAATTCTTTGTATCAGGATAACTAGTTTTAAACTTAGGATACATTTTTTTTAGATTTGAGAGAATCAAACGCTTTTGTATATGAGATCTTTGAGCTATACTCACAAAATCTTTTTTACCAAACATTTTTCTACTATTTTCATCATTACAATAAAATTCAATAATTTTATCTAGTCTCTTGAGATATTTCCTTTACTTTCAGGGTAAAATAAAACAGGGCTCGAATTAAGTGTAAGCAAATTGCAATTGCTTTCCACATCTTTGCGGCTAGTTTTTTCTTAACTAAAATATTTTTGCAAATTGTTTGTTTTTTGTTAATTTTTTTTTCCTTTTTAATTTAGCGTTTTTTTTTTTTGCCATTCTTAAAAGTACTGTTTTAGTCTAAGTTTTTCATTAGAGGTCATAAAGTATGTCGCGCTAAATTTATCTTTTGAGTAAAAGTATGATCTTAGCTCTCTTGTGCGGAGATTTTATTCAACATAAAGCGCTTTTGAATTGAAATTGATTTAAATCTCTGTGTGGAAGCCAATATTATTTTGAAGTTATATTTAGTTTGATTTATTGAATGGATAAAGTACATCACCGTAAATTTACCTTTAAAATAAATCAAAACAACCAGTTAAGTTACTACAGTAACTTAAAGTAACTCAACTACTAAATTTACTTAATTTACTCAAAGACTTGCGATATAAATGTTTCTATTCATATCTTATATGTTGTTAATACGTCATATAAGTTTCTAACAAAAAATTATTTTAACAAGAAATCTTAAATAGAATATAAAAAACACGATACCATTTTTTTATATTTTATTTAAAGTAATATCAAGATCAAACATTTTCTATAAATACACAAGTTGTTTTAGGAATTTTATTTAAAAAGAAATCTATTTGAACAAAAGAATTTAAGTCTTCTAAAGTTCTCCTATTCAAATAATTTTGCGATTGAAATTTGACATGGAAAAAAAAAATGCAAAAGTTTAAAAGAATTTTAACACTCAATAATTATAAATTTAATTCAGCAGCGTTCATAATACTCAGTCCATAATACCCAGCATAAAAAGATTTGTTGCTGAAAGTTAAATGTATATCAAGCTACAGTAACAATATCAGATTTAGAACATAGTGCAAATGAGGAAGAAAGTTTTAAATTATTTAAATCGTAAATGTTTTGAACAGTTAATTATATTTTGTTTGTTAAAAATAGTTTTAAAATTAGAAACATTCTATTGCAAACATTAAACCAATGATTGCAAAAGTCAAAATAAAAATTAAACTTCAAAAAAATTAAAATTAATAAATTGTTTTACTTCTGTTCAAAGAAATTTTTTTCTAAAAAAATAATTTCATCATAATCCTAAAGTTAAGGAAATATAATTCGATTTACTAAACCCAATTTTTTTGTTTCACTTTTTATTGGAAAACAATTTGAATGAAAACATCAACTTAAAAAACATTTGAACAAAAAACTTAATTTTACTTAAATTTTTAATAGTACGCTAGATCAAGAAGCAATAAAATGGAAAAAACTGATATTTTTTTGCTTTGATCTTACTTGTTTGTTCCATAGATTATAGTCTCGAATGGTCTATAGGCATGTTTTTGTGCAAATATAAAGTTTAATAACGATAATCCTTTAGTTTATTAATTAGAACAGTTCTATTTATTTACTTTATTTTATTTTAAAGTTTTTTGTTATTAAATTTAAAAACTGTATAAAACAGCAATAAAATGAAACACAAGCTTTTTATATTGTTAAAACAACTTTGCAGTTTGTTTTATTGTGGTTTTATAGCTTTTTACAATAAAAATTAAATACTATTTAAAAATAACACATGTTTTATCGTCAGCATGAACGTATTAAATAGTTTTCTAAAAATAATTAAAGTGGTTTAAGTATTGTAATATTTGCGTTTTATTTTTTTAAGTATCATGTTAAAACAATTACTAAAAGTAATATCATAATAGTATTAAATATTTTACTTACTCATTACATCCTAACTTGCTCATTACACTTTAACTGCAACTTAAGCAATGAATTATATCAGTAATTTACGCTATTTTAAACTCCACCAAACTAGAAAATTATAAGGTAATATTTAAATACAAGAGATAATATGTTAAAAATAACAATTACGAACTAATGTACGAAAGATACAATTTTATACTAACGCAATTATTTTTTGCGATTAGATTTTTTTGCGTTAATTCGAGCCCTGGAATATCACAGCAGATATAAGCAATCTATCTCTGTAGTTAAACAACATACTGCAAAAGTGATAAGTGTTTTTGCTAATTCAGAAGGTGATGTTTCCAATTTTGTACTCACTTTTTCAATTGTATTTAGAGTTGTTGAGGAAGTTGTAAATAAAGGAAGAGAAATGATTATAAAACATACCGGTCACTCAAAATTTAGCCTAATAAACTTGTTAAACCCTTTCAATCAATAGATAAATCAAGTTTTTGTACAGATGTGATAAATAAGGGGAGACATGAAAGGGAGGGGGGGAGGTGTTTTAATAAACAGGAGGATAGGAAGTTTTATTTTTATTTCTATAAGTTAGTTTATATTTTCTAATTTTTATGACCTAAACTTAGAAAATAATCACTGAAAATTATTATTTTTTTTTAGTTTTGAGATATAGTTTCTTTGTTCATAACAAGTAAAATCAGGGATGTGGAATCCCTAAAGGACTTAGGGTTTATATCTCTATTTTTCCTGATTTCTGGGTCTTAATAAACTCAGGGTGGGTAGAAAAATTTTTTGAAAATTATTAAACATCAACTTCTGCTTTTTTCATAATTCCTGTTTTATAAGTAACAAATTTAAGTAAATTTTACTGTTTTTTTTTTCTATTTAAGAAAAGTCCACTCTCCAATTTTTTGTAAAAACTCTAACTAAACTGTTTAGGACAACATCTAAAAATAAAAAAAAATCAAGCTATATTGTCATTTTTGTAATTAAACTCTCCCCAGTAAAATTGCGATCAAGGTCAAAATTACAGGTGTTATGTTTGTTTTTTTCAAATATTTTAAGTTATTTTTTTGGATTCCTTGCCTCAAAATATGTAAGTGCACACATTTTCAGCTTTCCATAGCACACAGAACAAAAACAAAGACCAAAACCATTTTTTAAAATGGCAGATTTTGTTGGTTCAAAAAAAGTTTGAATAGTCATATCTTTGAAACCGTTTAGATAATTAGATAATAAAATTTTGGGGATATTTTTAACTTATTAAAATCTTTGAGTGGTGTAAAAATCAGCAAAATCTGAGACTTAAGGTTGTATGCCTTGGATGTTTTCCCATGGAATTGCCCTATATACAAAAACCTAAAAACTAAAATATATTATTTACAAATGCTATTTACAAAATAACAAAAAATGTTGTATGAAAAATATATTTTTATTAAAATCATTTTATTGCAATCTAAAATCAGTAAAATAACTAACTACACAAGTACTAATTGCAGATATCATAAAATGTTTTACCACCCCTTTCTCCCTTCTATGAGTGCCTTTCATATGGGGTACCCCTATAATTAAATTAATTTTTCTTTCTACCCATTTTTAACCTATATGGTATGGAATCAATATGTCTATGGCATAAAAATGCTATATTTGACAATTTTTATATTTGAATAAAATTAAAACAATATATTTGATTTAATTGAGAACTAAAATTAAATTCATTTATATGGTTTAAACTTAAATAAATTTCATCAAATAATTAACGATCAAAAGTTGTTTAGAGGTATTAAATTAAACCGTGTTTAATATAATACCTCTCATTTTGGAGAGGGTAAAAACTTTATACAGTCACACTTTTTTTAGTTATAGGATTTAAAATATGACTAAATTTAAAAATATATAAAAAAATGTTTTGCACCAAAAATTTTTACTAAATAATCAACATTTTATTTTTTTAATATTAAACTTATTTTTGCATTTTAAGGATCAGTTTAAGTAGCTATAACATAATACATATTTTTCAAAATGTTCAAAGGCTTGAGATCATTTGTTTCAGCAAAAAAGCAACTTTTTTAAAAATGTTGTAATGGAATTTTTTTTAATACCTACATCAACTTGGCATTTTGAAATAAATTTATTCAATATTTTGAATTGTAAAAGTTAAATTTGTTATTTCTGAACTCATTTCCTGAGTTAATTGGAGAAAAACTTTAACAATTTAATGTTTAATATTGATGTCCACAGTAAAAAAAGTCATTAAATCCGAATGTTCTGCTAAGTATAGTTGGACTAGAAATTTTATTTAAATTTCCAAGCATCATGCTGTTCTATCTTGTTGGGACATCTTGAACAAGACAAATAGGGTCAAGATTTTGTTGCTGCTGAATTTGCTTAAAGTTGTTGCATGCTAGGGATAAATGGCTGAAATGAGTTACAAGTCGACAACATTTTGATTGAAAATCAGTTACAATATTTTCACTCATGATTGTATCTGAAACAACTAATTGAAGTAAATAAATAGCACATTGGATTGAGGGAATTTTAGCTATATATAGTGCCAGTTGACAAAACTATCGGTGTGCTTTTATTGACAGGCTGAGCTATTCTTTTTTGTTCACTTTTATTTAATTCTATATGATATTTTCTTGGATGATTTATTTTAATGTGGATATGCAGCTGTATGTTGTACTAAAATATTTTTGCCTTACCTCTTTAGTTTCATGTGTAGAATTTTTTTTTACAGATAATACAGTTTGTATACACATCACTTGCATCATTTATTCTGTATAATGACCATTTATTCTGTATAATGACCAGCTCTTCATTATTAAAGCTGGATATATAAAAAGTCATATTCAGTACACTTCTAGCTTTTTGCACCTCAAAACTCAATTATAAAAAAAATATTTATTGTTTAATGTTTATTAAAATTAATTATTGTTAGATGTTTATTAAAATTAATAACTAACTAAAATTAATTAACCTTAAATGAGACATTTATTGATATTATTAACTTTAATTTGAATGAGAAATATCATAAAGTATTAACTTTAATGAGAAAGTTTGATAATGAATTTTTTTTATTTAGATATATCAGAGATAAGTGCAACACTAAAAAATTTTTATCTTGAAAATTATGGAAAAATCATTGAAATTCATCCACCATTAAAAGTTCCTGAAAGTGTTGATCTAGTACATAAATTTGTTGATCTATGTATTGTTGATGCAGTTAAAACTCAAATGAATGCTGTTTGTAAATTTGAACGAAAGGAATTTCTTGAAAAACAAATGAGTTATAAACCAATTCCATATAGTGAAATATTTATGAAAGAAAAATCTTTACTATTAATATCTGGAATAGCTGGTATTGGGAAAACATGGTTGCTTAGAAAATGTTTGCTTGATTGGTCAAAAAATTTAATTTGGAAAAATGTTGAACTTGTGTTTTATTTGGAATGTAGAAGACTCAATCAATATCAAAGTATTTCTAATATTAATGAATTATTAAACGTTTTCTACAAAGATATTTTAAATGGTTTTAATATTTGTAATCATACTGTAATGTTTTTAATTGATGGATTAGACGAATTTAAATATTTAGATGAGTTAATAAATCACAGTTTGACTTGTAACTATCCAATTGTTAATACTTTAGCAGAAATTCAAAAATGCAAACATGTAGTTGCTGGTAGAGTTTATGCAATTGATAAATACCAAAGTATATCTACAGAGCATAATGATAAGTTAACCATTCAAGTAATGGGGTTTAATCAACATGGAATAAATAATTATATAGAAAATAACGTTCAAGAAGAAAAAAAAAAAGTTGTAAACGAAACTTTGGAGGAATCTCCAATTGCAAAAGCTATGGCATCTGTTCCGTTTTATTTATCTTCTATGTGTAAAATTATTAGTGATTCAAAAGAATCAAATCAAAAATCTTTCTTAACGATGACAGATTTGTATGCAAACATTTTTTTATACTTTTTACAAAAACACATCATCAAAAACAATGAGTTGATTTATCAGATAATGGAAAATGATTCTAATAAAACATACGTTTTAAATATTTGCAAAATTGCTTATCAGTTGTTCGTAGAAAATAAAGTCATTTTTTCTAAAGAAGAACTTCAAACTTTTATCAGTGACTTAGATAAAAATGAGATCAATCTTTTTGGATTTATAGAAAGAATTGAAACCAATTTCGGCCATCATTATCAGTTTGCACATTTGACAATAATGGAGTTTTGCGCATCTGTATATGCATATAATTGTTTAGGTAGTGAAGAGATTATGGCTGATAAGAGGTTAAATAGTTGTTTATCAATGATTTGCGGATTAACCAATAAAAACCAAAATTCTTTATTTAAGTTTCTTACTAACCTGAATCCTTCAAAA
The DNA here is from genome assembly GCF_038396675.1 of Hydra vulgaris. Taxonomy (NCBI): domain Eukaryota; kingdom Metazoa; phylum Cnidaria; class Hydrozoa; order Anthoathecata; family Hydridae; genus Hydra; species Hydra vulgaris. Next base: position 39,132,462 of record NC_088929.1, read on the forward strand.
AAATCCAATGAAGAATTTTTACCTCTATTTTGTAAACTTGGTAAGTTATAAAACTTTGTTGCATTATTATATTAGCTTTTTATTATAGTTGATTTTGGCAATCAGCCAACATTTCTATTAGACCATCCAAATAATTGTTTTCTAAAAGGTTTTATAACATTGGCGCTCTTTGTTAACTCCACAATAGATAAGATAAATTATTATTTTCAAAATGGCTTAAAATGGCAGAATAATAAATATTCTTAGAAATTGACTTGTAAATGAAAAAATATCCTTTTGAAAATTTTTTAATTTTATTAATATATTATATATATATATATATTAAGCTATAAGATAGTTGATGTAGCAACACTTCGTGTATGTTTTACAGTTAAAAAAAATACAAACATTCAGAATGTTTTTATTTAAAAAAAAACAAAAAAACATTTTAAATGTTTTTAAAAACATTATAATCTTTCAATTTATATTTTTGTGGTTTAATTACTTCCTGCAATCAAATCAATGTGTTTTGACATAATCTAACCATAATTTTGTCAGCTTTAATACATACATATATATATATATATATATATATATATATATATATATATATATATATATATATATATATATATATATATATATATATATATATATATATATATATATATATATATATATATATGTATATATAAATATATTTTACTGCTATTTTGGTGAGCAGTCTGATGTCACACTGAAATTGCCTGCTACTGGGGGCTTCAGTGCATGAAGTGCTGCTACATCGACTGAGGGTTTGGGATGGGGCAGCAATCTTTTCTTTCATTATTCTTTGTTTTTATTCTTCTTTTTCTGAAAATACGACTTTAAACAATGTGACAAAAATATGGTATCAGTTTTTTACATAAATATGCTATAGTATATATATATATATATATATATATATATATATATATATATATATATATATATATATATATATATATATATATATATATATATATATATATATATATATATATATATATATATATATATCACTGAAATAGATTTATTCACATAATTTATTAAAGCTGACAAAACTGTTTAGTCAAACTCATTAACATATTCAGCCATTAAAGAAATACTATATAAAAACTTTGAACTATCAGTTAATTCACAGGAATTTGAAAATGTGTGTGAAAAAACATGGAAACATTATAAATGTCTAAAAAAAAAACATTTCAAGAAAATGGATATGTATTTATACTTTCTTAAGCATTAAAAGATATCATTTATGCAGTAGAGGATGCTTACACAACAGAAATAATGAAAATATTGCTTGTGTTGGAAGGGCTATTTTTATAAACCATATGGAAACAATAGGCTGGGTGAATAAAAATTAGCAATTGCTTTTACTCAGTAATTGGTCAGCTTTACATGAATAAAAACGTTAGCAGTCTTACTCTAATTTTTATACACGTAAAGTTAAGCAATTTACTCAGTAATTGTTCAGCTTTATGTAAATAAAAACGTAAGCAAAATAGTTAAAGTTTTTGTTCATGTAAAGCTGACTAATTACTGAGTAAAGGCTATTGCTCATTTTTATTCACCCAGCCTAATTGATACCTTTAGCAAGATGAATCCATAGCTTTAATGCGTTCCCTTACACTAAGTATGGAGCAAATGAGAAAATTAGGATTTGTTTTTGCTTCAAAAAGCATCTATTTTCTAACAACCAATGAATTACTTAAAAGACAAAAAAAAACTGTGCCCCACTATTACTATTGTTTTGGCTGGAATAGGTGATTCTGTTTAATACAAAGAGCTTGTAAGAATGACAATTGATTCTGTTTTGAATATAGTTAGATATTAATTTATTCCAGTAGACGATGATGAGTATCAGATGTATTTTAGGAATAGTTGTGAAGGAGCAGGGTAGAAAGTATCAATGAAATTAAAACAAATAATTGAAAGCAAGTCAAATATGTTTCAATATGGTCTTATTCCTCTGAAACTAATATGCCATCGAGATAGTAAAAATATGACTCTGTGGCAAAATTATTCACCAAACGCGTCAAGATCATTATGTCTTGTGTTTTTGATAAGAGAAACAGAAACTAATCAAGATTTTGCCAGATCTTGTTGTCCCAACTACTGATAACGCACGAGAAGAATTAAATGCTGAAGGAATGTCTGTTTGGCAAAAGTTAAATCAACGTCAAAATTTATATTCAAACTACAATGAAGAATTTAAAGTTTAAACGACTTATCAGTAAACTAGGTGGTGCAGATTGTATGTTTTGCAAAACAAATACTACTGAATGGACAGATATTAAGAGTGCAACTGAAGTTTTTCTGATTGATCAATCATCAGAAGAAACTTGGATGCTGTATGAAAAGTTAGTTAACATGGTGTGAAAAGCTAGTTAATGATGGTATGATTCCTACTAAAACTGAAGATTTTGTCTAGAAGAAAACAACAAAGATATAAGAAACTATTTTCAAGATAATACTATTTATAAGTTTCTCTCTTGTAAGACATCACATCTAGAACAACTAACAAATATGATGTCTTTTAGAGAGATCAAATCCTGGTGTTTTAAACCAAATTATTCATCTGCATCCTCCAAAGTTAAGCCAAGATCATGGATCAAATGAGCATACAAGCAGATCTCATGAGCGTATGTTTTCAAAACCAAAGAGATATTTTGATGATATGTTTGAAAACCTTATTTATGATTGTTTAAGAAGTTTTTAACATTTTTTAATGTTTTTACTTTTTACCTTCAAATATATGTTGCAAGATCAAACCATTTATTTCCTTATAATTTTATTATACTAACATTTTTTCAAATCCAAATTTGACTTGTTTCTAAGTACTAAACTTCTTATCAATAAACAGTAGAAACCAGACCCCAAATTAATTATTTGAATTATCTTTTTTTCTTTCTTTTTAATTTTATTTAGATGCCCCAAGAAGTCCTTACAGGCTTATCACAGAGCACCGCGGATGAGCATTTAATTGGAAGTTCGCGCTTCCTTCCTAACCGATGTCGCAAACCTTGCCCAGAGGTGGGGTTTGAACCGCAGATCCTTTGTTTCTGAGGAAAGTGTGCTACCACTGCGCCGCAGCTGCTCTAAGTATATCTAATAAATTACTCTTATAAATTTTATCTAAACAAAAGTTTAACTTTGAGTATTTATCAAGAAATACTAATTTATCAAAAATGCCCAAATATGGTAATTTGAACCCAGTCCATAAATTTATTTTGTTTTTAAGACATGCTTTTGTGCATAATTAATTTTAATAACAGTAGTCAATTTTAATTAGTAATTAAATTTTTTATTTAATTATAAATGACACTACTATAATTTCAAGTTGAATAAATTTTTTTATAAAAAAAATTTCAAACTTGTTGTGGCACCTCTTAGAATAGTCTAATCAGTCTAAAAACTTTGTCTGATTCTCACAACAGACAACTAACCTAGAGGGTTAGACTTACAAATTTTTAAATCTTTTTATTTTTCAGGACTGCCCTAATCTATATAGCAGGTTATGTAGTGACACTGTATAATAGCTATATAGTAGGCAGGTAGCTTACACCTATGTAGTACCTATGTATGGGGCTATTTAAAAGCTATGTAATGGGCCATATTGTATCTATATTGCGGGCTATGTAGTAGTTATGTCCAAGAAAGAATAAAATATAATTAAAAACTATACAAAATGTTTTCCTTAAATGTTTTACAGAAATCATTTAATTACCATTATTTTTTGAGATTAACACTGGTAACAAAACTTCTTGAAGTTTATAAATCCTAAGCAGGGATGCAGATTTCCAAAAGGACTCCAATTTTATATCTCTATTTTTTTATGGTCCTGGTGTTCAGAAGCAATAAGAAAAAAAATCACGAGGTTTAATGACTTAAAACTTATTGTTTGTAAGTCCTGAAGTCCTTTGAAGTCCTTGCTGTCATTATACATAAGGTTTACGAGTTTAAAAATCGATTGTTCCTCTTACATTAAAGTCTTAATTTTTTGAAGAGTGAAAGCAATAGATTAGATTTTTTTTTGGTTAAATGTACAAGTGCTCCATGATTCAAGAACTTAGTGAAAATTTTAGATTGTTGCTAATACTGTCTCGTGGTCAAGCAAAAATAGAGTGTGGATTTAGGATGATCGACCAACTTTTGAATGATAATATGTTAACCGATACTCTTGTTGCACAGAGAACAATGCATGACCCACGTGTGCAGTGAAAATTTAAAATCATACCAATTGGTTATGACAATTAAACTGATGGGACATGTCAATGTTGCACGAAAACTGTACTTTAGCAATCAGAAAGAAAGATCATAAACTAATAAATATTAATAAGGAGATTATTAAAAATTATTGAGGAGATTGTTAAAAGCAAAATAATAATCAAAAAGAAAATAAAAGAAAATAAATATTGTTAAAGGGAAAATTGAAAAAAACAAAAACAAATTCAAAGCCTTAAAGGTGCGATACTTCAGCTCAGACATGATGCAGTCAAGTTTGCATTTCAAGTAGAAATTATTGATAGAAATTAACTCAACATATATAAAATTAAACGCATTAAAGAGGGTTGCTACTAAAAAACAGGACTTACTAGAAAAATTTACATCAACATAGAAAGTATTAAAGACAGTAAAAAGTAGAGAGTAAAGACAGAAAAGCTGAGATTTAGATTTAGATATTTCAGTAGTTTAACTTTTTTTTCTAAATTTATTATTTCTTTTTATGAATGGATAAAATAAAATTTAATTTATTTTCTGAAATTAGCTGTGATTTAATTGTTAATGATTTTTGTTTATTATTTTTACTTAATTTTACTTAAATTTTAATTTGATGAATTCTTAATGCAAGTATTGAAGGATTAGTTAATTTTTTATGTGTGTCGGAATGTCAATTTATTTTGAATTATTGGTTTGCCTTGAACTTTATCTTATCTTAAAATAACATTTTTCCACTTTTTAAATATTTTTTAATAAAAGTAAATTGTTTTGTGCATTTTTATAGCTTGCTTCAAGCTCTTCCAAATTCTCAGCTCTCCAATTATTCTCGTACACTAGCTGTTTTAAGTCACCCCAAAAGTTTTCAATTGGTCTTGCTTCTGGATCGTTAGCTGGGTTTATATCTTTGGGTACAACTTTGATTTTTTTCAATTTTTAAAAGTCGATGACCGACTTAGCGTAATGTGATCGAGATAGATCAGGCCAGAAGATAAACTCATTGTCTTTTTTATAATATTCTGATACTAGAGGAAGTAAAGTTTTTTTTAGTATCTCTTTATAAGTGTATTGGTTGATTGCCTGCTTACTGTGATGAATATAAAGACGGCTTATTCCGCGGGGGCTGATGCAACAAGAAACTAAGAGCTTGTCCTCTTAGTTTCTTGTTCAACATTCATAAGGATCTTACTTGGTCAGAACATTGATAAGGATCAGCGCCATAAAACCATTAAATAAAATCATTACCAGCTAATGTGCTATTGTTTAAGGTAAAATAGCTTTCATCATCCATAACAAAATCCAAGTTTTTATAATTTTCGTACAATTTACGACATTTAGGACGCGTAGCTTTCTTCTACTGATGGCTACGATCTGGACGATTTGTTTTTTTGAAAGTTCGAATGTTAGTCATTGTTTTTAATACTTGGGAAATTTGAGTTTGACTACAGTTAAAAACTTGAGTTACTTTCTTTTGGGAGCACCCTGACTTATTTTCAAAAAATGCAGCAATCTTTGGAAGATTTTCTTTAGTAGTTACCTTAGCGATTCAACCAATTCCAACTTTTCTTTTTAGAGATCCATTCTCCAATTTTACGATTTTATCGTAAGCAGTTGATCTGGGTAAACCCCATTCCATAAACTGCTTAGCAACCAACACTTTACCTTTTTCTCGATTTTTTTGGAAAAAAATGTCCATAATTTTTTCGAGGTCCTTTACTTTGACCATTTTATTTTCAATATTTAAATAATATTTTTAACTTAATTAAATTAAATTTAAATAGATTATAAAAACCTCTTTCAAATAAAAAGGTTTTTTGCGTGCATGAAATTAATTACATAACACAGGTCAACAAAAAAAATTTTTTTTTTGGTGCCGAGCAAACAATTTGTTTTTTGTATAGCATTTCTCATTTTGATATCAAATATGCAACTCTTTTTTTACCATCACGTCAAGTTGTAAAGATATTTAGGTTCAAATCTTAAGTATTTAGGGTAAAGTCCCTAATATTGTCAAAAAAAAAGTTGTTCAAAAGTATGTCAACCTGGGTCTCAAAAGAAGCGTATTTTCATAGAGATTTAAAAAATGTTATTTATTTGTAAAAAAAATAAGTATTTTGTGTATTTTTGCTGAATAACATTCTGTTGAAATTTTTTTAAGAGTCTTTAGCATTTTTTTACATAATTTTTTTGTCAATAAATTTTAAGGAAAAATATTTATGTTTTCTAAAATCTCTATGAAAATACGCTTCTTTTGAGACCCAGGTTGACATACTTTTGAATAACTTTTTTTTCGACAATATTAGGGACTTTACCCTAAATACTAAAGATTTGAACCTAAATATCTTTACAACTTGACGTGATGGTAAAAAAAGAGTTACATATTTGAAATCAAAATGAGAAATGCTATACAAAAAACAAATTGTTTGCTCGGCAACAGAAAAAAAATTTTTTTTTGTTGACCTGTGTAATAAATGCAATTAAAATTTTGCCGAAATTTTATTTTTAGGGTGTTATTTTGTAGCTATGCCTTATTACATATAATGAGATTATATTTTATTTTATAAAATATATAAAAAAAGTGAAAAATACATAAATTGTCCTCAAAAAGTGAGAGTTCAAATATTTGTTGATTCGAAATTTAATTAACAAATATTTGAACCCTTACTCTTTTTTATGGTTTATTTACAATACTTATTTCAAAAAAGATTGTCAAAAAAGATTTTCAACTCTAAATACTAAATTTCACTAATTTCTTGACAAATTTGAGTTATAAAAACATTCATTTCACTCCAAATTTTTTTGTCTTATTAAAACAACCAAACGATGATATTTTGTTTAAACATTTTTTTACATTATGTTGTCGAATTTAAATCAATTTTTAAATTTTGTTTACAATGGTTATGTCAATTTAATGAAGTAGTTTTTAATTTATAATGAATAATTTTGTATTTTAAAATGCTTTATATTAATTTAAGTATGTTTTTTTTATTATTTTAAGTATAATTTAACATTTTAACAAAATGAAATTATTTTATTTTATAAATAAAAATTATGTTGAAAATAATAAAATTATAATATTCTTTAATTTTTATGAGAATTATTTTATTAAAAATTTCATTGTTTGAGTTTTATATGCAATTATAATTTGATAATGCATTAGTATAAAATATAAAGTGAATAATTGTATATAGTTTTATATTTAATTACAATGTAATATAATTTTGGTCATTTTTATTTGTTTTGTTTTATTTTTTGAATTATATTTAATATTAAATTTGCTTTAAAATTTGATAGGTTTGCTACGCAAAAGTTATAGCAACTTTAATGAGTACGAATTTCTACTTCAAATTTATTACAACAATTTGTTCATGGAATGTTTTTATGAAAGTCAATCATCATTTACTGATGAAATAAAATTAATTATCGATAAACAACGAGAGTGGATTATTACGATTCACAATGGAAAAACTTCTTACGAAACTTCATGCAGTAATTATTTCGTAAATTGTTTGATAAAATCTGGAAGAAAGTTAACCACGTTAGGTGTTCAGAAAAATATTTTAGGTGATGAAGAAAAATATCTTTTAATTCAATGTTTAAGTAATGTTCGCTACGTCACCTTTTATTGTCCAATTAAAATCGAAGGATGGAAACCGAAAGATAAGATTGATTTACTGCACATAAATATAGCTGAGAATTTATTATCAAAGGAAGATTTTGAAACTTTTCTTCCGTGGTTTGATCTTTGTGAAGGATTAGATCTTTACCTTCACGACGACATCAACTATATTGAAGACATTTATGAATGGGTTCTTCGTTCGAATATAAAGGAGTTTAAGATAACTTACCGTAAAAATTATTTTCATAACCTCGTAGAATTAAAAAACTTTATAACACAGAAAAAGTGTTTAATATCATAAATATATAGTAAAAAACAATTGTTATAAAGTAATAAATAAAATGTTTAATGTTTTATTTTATAGTTAAAAATGTTTTTATATAAACCAATTAATTTTAAATTAAATTTAATATTTAAAAATTTGAAGTTTCAAATAATCTTTTATTATTTAATTATAATATAATTAGTTTGTTTTAAAATATATGAATGATAATAATTATATGTAAATTATTATTTCTAAATAGTTTTTTTTTAATAATATTTTTTTTATAGTTTTTTAGAATAATAATAACACAGGTCAACAAAAAAAAAAATTTTTTTCTGGTGCCGAGCAAACAATTTGTTTTTTGTATAGCATTTCTCATTTTGATTTCAAATATGCAACTCTTTTTTTATCATCATGTCAAGTTGTAAAGATATTTAGGTTCAAATCTTAAGTATTTAGGGTAAAGTCTCTAATATTGTCGAAAAAAAAGTTATTCAAAAGTATGTCAACCTGGGTCTCAAAAGAAGCGTATTTTCATAGAGATTTTAGAAAACATAAATATTTTTCCTTAAAATTTATTGACAAAAAAATTATGTGAAAAAATGCTAAAGACTCTTAAAAAAATTTCAACAGAATGTTATTCAGCAAAAATACACAAAATACTTATTTTTATTATAACATTTTAAAAATCTCTATGAAAATACGCTTCTTTTGAGACCGAGGTTGACATACTTTTGAATAACTTTTTTTTCAACAATATAAGGGACTTTACCCTAAATGCTTAAGATTTGTACCTAAATATCTTTACAACTTGACATGATGATAAAAAAAGAGTTGCATATTTGAAATCAAAATGAGAAATGCTATACAAAAAACAAATTGTTTGCTCGGCACCAGAAAAAAAAAATTATTTTGTTGACCTGTGTAATTAGTATCATATTATTACATTTTTTAAAAAACTTTTAAATTAAAAGTTTTCAATTTTATTTTAGGTTTAGTTTTTAATTATGGTTTTTTTTACTTTGATTATGAAATTATTTATTTATAATTAAAGTAAATTAAATATAATTTAAGATATAAATACAAGCCTAATTTTGTTAAATGTTTTATATTTGTGTGATTTATTTAAAAATATTTTTAGTAGTTTTAAAATTTCATTAAATATTTTTTAAGGAGACAATTTTTTTTATTTTTTATTTTTTTATACATTTGATTCAGCTCATGGTAAAAGGGGAGTAGTCAATATCACATAGTTTTGAGAAAACTAAATAAAACTTTGACTTATCTTCATTTTTATTCAAAAAAATGTAATTTTTTGTATATGAATTCTTTAACCAGTTATCATAAAACACACTTGGTTAATGACATTTACAATGCTTTCTGATTAAAAAAATCATTAAAGTTGTATGACTTACCCTCTTTGAGCATAATTTGAATAAAAAGACAGATGAATGTGTTTTAAAATAATGTTATTTATTAAAAACACCAAGAAATCCATATTTAGAATTAGTTTGTTTTATACACTCCTGTATATAAAGAACTAATTTTAGAAATATATACTATCTTCAAATAAATCTCTTTGGTCTGAGATAAGTAATAGGAGCAACGACAACTTAGTCATCATTTTTAACTTTGTGCTAAAATTAACATGTTAATTTTAGCCCAAAAGTCTTCTAGCTCCACTGGGGTTATAGTTTCTTTATGTCTGTCATTTTTTCAATCTTTATAAGTACTTTTCCAGCAGAATAAGCTTCTTTACTTGGAAAACACTGCACCAGTTTTGGGATCTGTATGTTCTGCATTAAGTCAAAACACTATGATAAAATTTGATTGTCCTTGTTTTTTGATTTACATTTATGTACATCAAGTTCAGCTTAAACGCATCTCTTTGCTGCCTTATTGAGACAAGGACTCCTTAAGTTAAATTTTCTTTAAACAGCCTATACATAGTTTTAACATTTAAAGTGACATCTACATAGCAATAAGCTTTCCAAGATAGTTGGAAAGCTTTCAATGTTCTGTCTGGTTTTATATGACGTCCTCTTTTATCCTCTGGTGTTTTCCCAATCATTTTCAATGCTCTTTTTCTTTCATTTCGTTTTTTTGTAACAGCTTGTTCTTAGTTTAATGTTATTTAATAAATAAGAGTGAAACATCATGTTATGGTGGGTTCTGATTAAATGCAGGCATACTTCAGATCTTTTTTAAATTTTGTAGTCAATTTAAAAGGGGAGTAGTCAATTTAAATTTTTTTAAATTGACTACTCCCCTTTTAGCATGAGCTGAATCAAATGTATAAAAAAATTAAAAATAAAAACAGTTGTCTCCTTAAAAAATATTTAATGAAATTTTAAAACTACTAAAAAATATTTTTAAATAAATCACACAAATATAAAATATAAAACATTTAACAAAATTAAGCTTGTATTTATATCTTAAATTATTTTTAATTTACTTTAATTATAAATATATAATTTCATAATCAAAGTAACAAAAACCATAATTAAAAACTAAACCTAAAATAAAATTTAAAAAAGCTCTGAAGTATACCTGCATTTAATCAGAACCCACCATAACATGATGCTTAAAGGTAGCACTTTTTTTAGAACTCTTTTTCTTTATTGGTCGTCTCTGCTTCATTTTTTGGGTATCAATCAAGGATTGTAGGAACAAATCCTGCTCATCTTTAGTGTTGAAGGTATGGAAATTTTTTAATATATCCATTTGATCCATTTCGTTAACAGTTTCAAGATAGTTGTTCCTTTTGCAGCTAAAAAAACAAAAAATACTTTTATACTGCTTTTTTTTATTAAATTTACCTGAGAAAATGAAATAGTTGCTATTAGCAACATCAAATGCAAAATAACTTACCTACAGTGTAACCCAGTGTACTTTTGAAGTAGAGTATTTTCTTAGTGTAACAAATTCTTCATTTTTTATTCTAGCAACCTTAATGATGTTTTCCGAATACCTTGGATCTGCTTTCCTTTTCTTTGCTGACTTTTCTCAAAAAAACTTGTCACTTTAATCTGAATTTATTTCCATGTTTCACTCTTATTAATTAAATAACATTAAACTAAGAACACAAGACATAAAGTTTATTACTATTTAGGTTAAGCTATACAGTACAGTACAATAACATAAGACTAAGAATACAAGACAAAGTTAATTCCTATTTAGGTTAAGCTATACAGTACAGTACAATATACAAAAATAACAACTATTGCATATCATCTGTTGCATTCAGTTGCGTAGCTACGTCTGTAGACGGCATAAGAGGAATTTTAATGCTAAAAGAGGATAAATCAGTGACTTATCTCCTTTTAGTATAAATATATATATATATATATATATATATATATATATATATATATATATATATATATATATATATATATATATATCAGGGTGGCCAGCAACCTGGAAATGTCAGGGAAATTCTAAATTATGCTAAAAAGTCAGGAAAAATATGTTAAGTTTTTCAAAAGTCAGGGAATTTTGATAGCTTCAGTAACAAAATATATATTTTTTGCGTATTAGAAACTAAAAATCTTATATTTTATATGCTATGTATTAACAAATCATTTTTTTAGTTACAATTGCTGTTAATATTTTAGAGAGTTTTCTTTTGATTATTTTATATTTTCTTTTGATTATTTTTATTGCAAATTTCAATACATAACAAAACAAATTGTTATTTTATAATGGCAGCTACAATGGAAAGCAAAATTTCTTCTGATGCAATACAAACCATTGAATACATTTAGTTTTGTTATTTTTTTGATAAATAATCTTCATAGTTTTATGATGAAAGTGTTTTAGCTTTTTTACTGAAATTAAAATTATAACTATTAATATTAAAAATATACAAAATGAAAACTTTTTGTATAAGTTTATTATTATTCTTTCTTACATTTTGGTTCTTACTTTTCAAAAATATTTTTTCAATATTGTGTCAAGATCAAACAGTAGAGCAATTTGTTGTAGTTGCTTTTTTTTTCTTTTTATCTATTTCAAAAAGGCTTAGTGACTAAGGATGGAATGCAAGAAGCGAACTTGAGTCAAGTTTGACTTGAACTTTACATTGTAACCAATAGCGGCATAGTATTTCTTGAGGGGAAAACCCATACTCTGCCGCTAGATTTTAGGGTGGAATGCAAGTTCGCTTCTTGCATTCCACCCTAAATGTGCCAAAGTGAATAATATTTTCATTTTGTCATATTATGTTTTAAGTTTGAAAAATATTTCAAATCACTTTAGTATTTTTTGTTATAGTAATTAGTAAGATTATATAAATATACATAGTGTTTTTGTTTTGAGTTTATATTTATACTTTTAATTCCTAAATATTAAGAAAAGTTAGAAGTTTGTGTTGTACTTTTATAAATTACATCTTTTGTTTAGAAAATAAATATATAAAAACAATGTTACTTTAGCAAAGATTGGTTAAATAAACCACTTTACGCTGATTGGTTTTAGTTAAAAGAAGTTTTTAATAGTCCTGGACAGACAATGTGTTCTATTTGACGAAAAATATTTGATTTAAGTAACATGGGCATTTAGGCAGTAAAAAGTCATGAAAGAAATAAAAAGCATGTCAAAAGTGTTAGTTTCTATAAGAACCGATTGCCAATCTATCCTTTATTTAGTAAACATCAAACCCAAGAATAAACTTCAAACAATATTGTAGATACAAATCAATTAAGAACAGTAATATTCCAAAACAGTTCATGTACATTGAGTGGTGTATGCTATACAAGATGAAGTCACAAAAGCAGAATTTAACTGGGCTTTACGAGTTGTATCCCTCCATGAATCTTATATGTCCTGTACTAACATAGGAAAAGTATTTCAACAAATGTTTCCTGACATTGAAATAGCTAAGCAGTTCAGGCTTGGAAAGACAAAGATTGTCTATAACATAACTAATGGTATTGCCACATACTTCCATGATGTTTGTCTGCAAAATAATTTGAAATGTAATTTTTTGTGCATAATCTTTGACGAGGCACTTAATGGAGTAATACAGCAAAGCCAAATGAATATATGTGTGGGCCTTTGGGATTTGTGTTGCTAATAAACTAACTGACTTTCAGTTTATTAGCAGTGGCATGCAACTGCTAATAAACTGAAGACAGTTAAAATAAGACAGTTTTAATGCAGTGATTGGGGATATGTTATTGCCAAAATTAATTCAAGTTTCTATGAATGGACTCAGTGTAAACTGGAAATTTTTTGATGCTCTAGAAGAAAGTCATTCAGTTAAATTTGATATTCAGTTAATTAATATTGGATCATGCAGTCTCCATGTAGTTCATGGGGCATTTCAGAAGGGACACAAAAAGAAGCTGGTTGGAAAGTTAATTCAGCATTAAGTTCTTTATATAGACTTTTTAAAGATAGTCCTGCTCGCAGAGCAGACTATTTATTAATAAATGATGGTAAAGCAAAGTTTCCTTTAAAATTTTGTACAAGGCAGTGGGTGGAGAATGCCACGGTTGCAGAGAGAGCTCTTGAAATTTTTAATAATGTGAAAACTTATGTAGAAAGGTCAAAACTTCCGATGACTATTACTGCACAGAATGTAATTGAGGTTATAACAGATCCTCTAATCAAAGCTAAAATCAGTTTTTTTGTAAATCTGTTGCCAATGTAGTAAAATCATTTCTTAGGCAATTTCAGGCACCAAGTCATTTAGTTCCTTTCCTATATGATGAGTTATATTATCTGATGTCATGCCTCATGGAAAGATTTATCAAAAAAGAAGTTTTCACAAATGCAGATGCATTACAAAAGTTGTTGAAGATAGACCTGCATAATAAAAAACGCAATTGGAGAGACGTGGTTATTGGTGTTGAAGCTGTTTTAGAGTTACTAAAATTGTTAGTAGTCAAAAAATTAAATTTCGAGAAGAATGCATTAACTTTTTAATTGCTGTTGTCACTAAATTAAAAGAGCGTTCTCCACTTAAACACAAGGCTACTAGGCATTTATTATCTTTTTCAAAAAGGTTAGCATAAGGCCACCTGACAAACATTGGTGCGTTTTGATTTTTTAGTATCATTTCTACATGAATCTGGGGTGATAAAATCAGTCCTAGTTGATCAAGCTATGAGCCAGTATGCTCACTCATAGCTTAATCAACTAGTTAGAAATTTGATTTTGTATTTTTTTATTTAATTTTTATAAATGAGCTTTTGATTAAAATATAAAGCTAAGAGTATAAATCGATATCTTGTTATATTTATGTATATCTGGTGATTATTATATTATTATATATTGTATATTTCTTAATTTTAATATATATAATATATATATACATATATATATATAAATATATGTATATATATACATATATATATATATATATATATATATATATATATATATATATATATATATATATATATATATTCGTGCCGCTTAGGTCGACAGTTGGAACAAAAAAATTCGCTATAAGGACGACGTTTATTTAAAGGTGACAAAACAGCGTCGCCTTTAACTTTGGAGTTAAATAACTTAACTTTTACGTGTTTTTCATATTTTACAATAAATGTAAATTAGAAACCTAGTCACTATGATCCTAAGTTAGCTATGGTGGTTGTTTTTAATAGTTAACTGATGGGGAAATGATGCACTAAGTTCAAAACCGTATATGTTAGAAAATGAAAAAATTAGCGATTAAGGCGACAAATTTGTTTATGCTAAAATCAAAACACGGAAGTTGTATATTTTAAAATTTTTTTATAAAAATTAATAATTTTGTCATGGAAAAGATTTTTGTTTAAGGTAAATGTTTACAGATGAGGAATTTATGAAGTATTTTGGATATATAATTTTCTCTGCACATACACATCAAAAAAATTGTCTTGAAAAAATGCCGCGTGAGTTAACTTATGACAGCTAAAGTGTCGCCTTTAAAACACATCAATGTAAATCTGCACTTGCTTCTCTTTTTGTTTATAAAACTAATTAAGTAATTATTTATATTTGGAAAGAAATTAAGTTATGCTTCTAGACCTTATCTATATTAAAGGTGTTTTTAAAAGTTTTAGATATAGCTAGTTGGTAATAAATCTAATGTTATTGGTAACAAATCTAATGTTAAAAAAAGTATACTAGATATCTCTAGGTCACAGCTAAAACAGTGTCTAGCTGTGACCTAGATGTACCTATACCTTTTTATCTGCAGTTTTTCCTAAGCATGATTTCTTTTTGCAGTTACACTCAACATATGTACCCATTCTATTTATAGTGGAATATATTAAAGGAATGGAGAAAAGTATTGCTCATTATGAAGTTTCTGAGTTGCCTTTAAACTTCAGTGATAAAATTGGAGAAGGATCTTCTGCAAATGTTTTTAAGTTGACTTAGAGAAATAAAAAAATGGCTGTTAAAGTTATCAAGACACAGTTTTCGCAACATAAGGTTCATTCAATTGCAACAAAGCTTAGACAGTTAAAACACAAAAATGTTGTAAGGTTTAAGGGATATTCTACAAGACCCACTGCACTTCTTTTTGAGTTATGCTTTTTAGAAATCTGCAATGTACAAATATCAAATTTATCTCAATTGATTCAACATTTAAATGAACAAAGTAGTTTTTCTTTTCTCCAGAGATTGAATTTTATTTATCAGTCATCTAACGGTATCATGTACTTACATGAAAGTGGGATTGTTCATAAAGATATTAAACCTTCTAATCTGCTTGTAACTGGCACAACAAAAGATATAACTATCAAAGTTAGCGATTTTGATGATTTTGTAGATATTAAGGAGACAATTGCCTTGTCAATGACAAAACAAAATATAAATGGTATGACTTTAGCTTATACATCTCCTGAAATTATTAAATGTGAAGTTGAAGCACCAAACCAAAAATCTGATATCTATGCACTTGCAATCACTGCATTTGAGATATTTTCTGACTTTTCATCAGCCTGGCATGGTATCATACCTGTGCTGAAGGATATACTTTTAATGAATGCCATAGTATCTGGCAAAAGACCAAAAGTAAATCATCTTTTTACTCTTTATGGTGAAGAGAACATAAGTCTCCATAAATTTATAAATCTAATTCAACAAGGTTGGCAAGATAATCCTTCTTTACGACCAACTATATCTGTGGTATTTGTTTAGATTTTTTAATAATCATTTGTCTAATTATAAAAGATAAGAAGTTAAAAAAATATTTACTCTAGGCTTAACTTATTGTATTTTAGTGGACAGAAAGTTTAACCCATAATATGGATTTTGTGATGGTTAGACTTCTTTTGACAATTTAAAATAAGAATTGTATTAGTTTTCTGGGATTTATCTTGGAAGTTTTCTGGGAATTACTCTGTATGAACTGATTTTTTTTTAATTCTACAATCTAGTATTAAATGTCTTGTATTCCACAGGATGTTACAAGTGATCACTGTTTTGGAGCTAAAGAAGATACAGAAGTATTTTTTTTTTAAATTTATATCATTGCATTTTGTCATGCATATTTAATTAGAAAACTGCTTCTCTTGAATTCAATACACTGTAAGAATATCATGTAAAAACAATATTTTTATGCTCCAAGGAAAAATTCTGCATGCTAACTCTAAACAGGAAAGTTCAGTATAGGTTTTTACTTTATGTCCATTAAAGTGCAGCCGTAAGTTATTTTTTCAATTATCTCAAAACTGCACAGCTTTTATAAATTATTTTGTTAGTTAGTTTGTAAGGAATGCTTTAACTGTTGCTCTCAAAATATTGATTTAAAAAAATAGTTTTTTGTAATAGTCAACAGTTTTCAGTTATTTTGGTGATGAAAGTATCGGTCATAGATCAGTTTTGGATTTTTCTTTTGAGTAAGTTTTCTTTGTAGTGAGATTGTGTTATAATTGAATATAAATCCTATTGTTCTTTAACCTGGATATTTTTGTATAATATACTCTTTCAACATGTTTAAAATTTTTTTCAGACAATTTTTCTTAAATGATCCTTATCCAGCTTTATCTGGTAAAATAAATGAAGCACTTAAAACCTCTTCAACTTGTAGTGAAACAGTAAGTTATTTATCTGTGTGAATTTTATTCAACTTTAGTTTTCATAATAGCTTTCTTTAATCTGATGAAATCATCAAATCTAAATCTTTTTTTAAGAGTGTTGATTTTATGGTGAATGAAGATCTACCAAATCAGGTAAAACATTTTTTAGTCTGAAATCATGGGTTTGATGCTATTTTTTTATTTCAAGTTAAAATTTCAAATTCAAAAGAATTTATTAAATTTATCTCATTATCAAATGAATAATAGAAGATTATGCTGATGAGTTATTCTAATTTTAATATCAATAGGTAATTAAATTATAATCTTTTAAGTGTATATATTTATACTTCAAGACTTCAAGTACTTTTTTAAATAAAAGAATTCTGTTAGTCAGTGAGCAATTGTAGATTTTGCATAAAATATGTTTTCGTTTTCAAAAATTTTTATTTTTTAAGATATGAAATAGTAATAAAACATAGATAATTTTTTAGTAAAGATAATTTTTTTCAGATGGATGTTGAAAATGACTCTGCACTTTGTCTTGACTCAGATATTAGTATATCCGAAACAGATGTTAGTTTCAGCAGCCAAATATATGAAGAAGTTTCAACCAATCTTGAAGTTGTAAGTTATACATTTTTATTAATATGCTCGTGAAGAGCATATAAGAACAAGTTTACTCTTAAGTTTTATTTAAAGTTTGATCCTGATTGTTGCACCAAAATTCTTAATTTGCTTTTAGAATGTGAATCAAAAAGTGAAAAAGAAGCCTTACAGGTTTTGTATTTTTTGCAAAAAGTACTCGTCTTATTTAAAACGACACATTAAAACAAAGCATAAAAAAGAACCTGAAGTTGTTCAAGCATTATCTTTGCCTAAGAAAGAACAACGATTTGTTTTTCAAAAACTCAGAAGACGAGGTATATTTGAAATTAATCAGGCTGAGGCTAAGAAAGTAAACCCACTTTATGAAAGGTAACGCTCAGCTAAAACTGAAAATGGCATTAGCTATTGCAGCCATTGCTTAATGTTTGCCTGACGAAGATATTGGCACAGCCATGTCAAAAACTGTCAACAAAATTCTTGCCAAACAATTATTCCTGTACCTGTTAGAGTTTTACAGGTACCAGATGATGTAAAAGTTAGTGATGCATTTCGCACAAAAATTTTGGCAAAGTTTAAAACTGATAATATTGGACAGATTTGTTGCACCGATCCTATGATATTAAAAATTGGGATTATGTTTTTTAATAAAGAGAACCGCAAGTTTGGAAAAGCTATTGCTGTAAGAAATTCAGTGCGTTCTGATATGAGGCGATTAGCTAACTTAAATGTTATATTTCTACAGCAAAAACAAATTACAATAACCTTTAAAAATCTTCATGATATGTTTGCTCGTATCAATTTTGAAACCTTGAAAGAAGCAATAGAAGTATAAACTACTTCTAATATTTCTACTCTGAAAGCAGGATTAAAGCAAAATTTGTTTTATTTACTTAAACGCTCAGCTAAAGTATTAAAAGGATTATTTCTGGCACAAGGAGAAGATAATCTTTCCAGTGAAATTGATAAATTTGTTAGTATTCTTGAGATGTGGGAAGGTTATATATTTGGTGATGCAATTTATCAACTTAACAAAAATAAAAATATAAAATTACGAAAACCATCACAGTTACCTGATGAAGAAGATATATATGTATTTAGACAGCATATTTTAAAAAGAATGAAGGAGTCTTATGAATTTTTTGATATATCCAGTTTTGTTGAGCTACGAGACTGTGCATGTGCAAGGTTGACTTTATTAAATGCAAGAAGAGGTTTGGTTTTAAACAGTTCTATTAAAATTAGTTAAACCAGTATACTTTAGATTTGTTCCATTTCTGTGTAACGTTATCAATTGGATAGTTTTAATTTTAACATTTTATAAAAACTAAACTAATTTACTTCTTTAAGAGGAGAGCCAGCTCGATTGCAAATTGATGAGTATAATGAAGCAGTTAATGACTCATGGATTGATAAACAGAGGCTTTCTGAACTTGATGAGATGGAACAAAGACTTGTAAAACATCTTAAAATAACATACATGTGTGGAAAAGGCAATAACCATTTGGTCCCAATCCTTATTCCCCCAGATACAATGCCAACATTAAGAAAACTAGCTGATCCTAATGTACGTAAAGAAGTTAATGTTTTAAAGAGTAACACATACTTATTTGCTGGGACAAAACTTTCTGAAGGACACACTTCAGGATGGCATGCAGTCCATAATATTATAAATAATCTTACTTTAAAAAAGCCAGATAATATAAAAGCAACTTCAAACCGTCATCGAGTTAGTACTCTTTTTTCAGCCCTAGAAAGCCAAAGAAAGCCAAAAATAGCCAAAGAAAGATAGGGAGTTGTTTTATAAACACATGGGTCATTCAGCTGCTGTCAACGAAGGCACTTATTAAGTTCCTCCTGCGTTAATGGAAATTACTAAAGTTGGAAAACATCTTCTAAACTTTGATTTATGTAAGTAAAGCTAGTAAAATTTTATTATGGCATATTGTACATATTGGTTAGAGTTTTGTTTGGTTTTTGTTGCATAGCTTAAAGCTCCTATTTCCATTTGAATTTTAGCAAAAACATTTGTTAAAAATCAAACACAAGAGAAAGAAGAAAAAAATAAGAATGTGGTCACTGTCAGTAAGTTTATTTAGATTAAAATAGTGAGTTGTTTTTTAAAGACAGTTTTTACATACTAACAAAAAAGAAGTTTGTTATAAATCATTCAAAACCTTACCAGTTACTTGATAAGTTTTATGAGTAAAACCTTACGAGTTATTTAAACATAAGTATATCTATGTATAAGTAGTTTTCTATCATCGCTAGCTACTGACTGACCTGTTGTTTATTTAACAACATTCACTTTTATGTTCAGGTAAAACCTATCCTTTAAGAAAAAACCTGAAGCGCAAATATGTGTTGGATTCCGATGATAAAATAGAGCTTGAGGATGACAACAAGGAATGTTCATCTAAAGACGAAAATTTTGAGCCTTCTGAAGAAGAAAATTCTGTATCAAATGAAGAAGATACCAAGTCATGTATATTTTAGACATTTATAACATAATGTTAAGATTTTAGGTAATATATATGCACAATAGCAGATATGATAATGACAAAAACGAAATTACGTTTTTTTAGTGAACAGACCTTATCATTGCTGGAACTCAAGAGCTGAGAACCTATTACTTGAGAGGTAAAAACAAAAACCAAGTAAACCTTGGTTTTTGTTTTTACGTGCAATTTTTTAACTTTATTTAGCGAACACATGATCAAGCGGATCTAGTTTTAAAAAATGTTTTTTAGATCAAAAAACTCTCCAAAAATTTGAAGAAAGCGGGCTTGGATTGTCTCATAAAACAGTTCGGACTAAACTAACAAATGAACGTGTTAAAGCAAGAAGACTCACCAATAAACATCCAAAAGAATTGAATTTGCAAAAATAGAGTTGCAACGTTACTGTTATTAAAAATATATTAAACTGAAGAGATATGTTAAAATTTACTTGATCGCATTTTATTTTCCTTTATTTAAAATCCAGTAATTCGAACCCTTCCACTTTATCAATAAAAAAAGAAAAGGGACCAAGAGCGAATCAAATCTAAAACTAGGGGTGAAAAGGTGTAAAAAATGTTTATAAAATCATTAAAAATTATAAATTTTTAAAGAAAATATAATCTACAGAATGGTTTCTTGCACTCAACAAATTTTTGGTTCGGTGTTGTTAAAGCAAAACTTTTAAGAGCAAAAATTTTAGAAGGTCGGGAAAGCGAAAAAGTTAAAAGCGAATGGGTTAAGCCAGAGAAAAATTTTGATAACATTGGTAACGTCATTATTTTTATATAAATGAGTTAGTTTTAAAAAGAAAAAATGTAATTGGCTATTTATATTAAAATTGCTAATTTTCAAAGGTCATATATTCTAGGACAAGAATAAGGAGACAGAAGAGTAGGTATTTTTATAAAGTTAGACTCTAAATCTCTTTCTCCAACTTAGAGGAATAAATTAAAAGTATTGAACTCTCCAGGGGCTTTAACAAATTTATTTAATATTTTTGTTTCAAAATTTTGTAGAATTTATATTACAAGAGGTAGTGTTAGATTATTTTATTCTTGACAAGTTTCTTCTTATTTTGTAATGTTTTTTTTTATTGTTTAGAACACTTCAAGGATATGATTTAATTAATAACTGTGTGGATTCTTCTTGAATGATTTTTTGAAGACAGTTCTGCATTTTTATTGTAATTTAAAAACATGTCAATAATTTAAAAATTATTCTGCGTAATGTTTTTTGGATCGTTGGCATGTAAAATTGAAAATTCAGTCATTAATTGTGGAAAAGGCTCTGCTTAAATGGAAAAGCTTATAAATTGTGCTTGGCTAATTAGTTTAACTAGTTTCTATGGTGATGATTGATTGGTGAGAAACTTATTTACTTTTTATGTTTTAAGTAAATGGTTTGTTATTGTTAATTATTATGTTATGAATTATTTGTGAGGTAATTATATTAAAGTTTTTATTGGCATTAC
The DNA here is from genome assembly GCF_038396675.1 of Hydra vulgaris. Lineage (NCBI taxonomy): Eukaryota > Metazoa > Cnidaria > Hydrozoa > Anthoathecata > Hydridae > Hydra > Hydra vulgaris. Next base: position 39,154,159 of record NC_088929.1, read on the forward strand.
TTAGCACAAATATTTAATTATTTTTTCTACAGATTGGTTGGTAATAGCCTTTATTACCTTATTTGTTTGATGATCAGTATACTGTTTCATAGTTTTTGAACTTGATTAGTAATAAATAGTTTTTATTAACTACATAATTTATTGCTGGTTATAGATGAATTTAATTTTAGTTTACTTCTTTGGGAATTTTATATCATTTACTTTGTTTATTCTATTGGTAATTTTTTTTTACTAAAAAAAGAATTTTGTTACAAAAAAAAAGTGCAACATTCATAACATTCCAGCTAATACAATACGCTGGGCCAACATTGGAAGTGTTTTTTTTTTAACATCTTCACCTCCAACAAAGCTGCAAGCAACCACTTTTAGAATTGGAAGTTACTGGAAGAGAAAAGATGAAGTTTATAAAGCAAGATAACAATTAACAGATGACTTCATTGGTTTCAAATTATATGAATCAGGAAAAAAAGATGAAGGAAGTGAACTTTAAAAGACTGATGTTTGAGGAAAAAAACTAGATGAATAAGAATTTTTGGAGCACTTAGGAACAGTCATAGTAAAAGGATGCAAATTAATTGAATGATGAGTAACACGAGAATGAAATTTAGTAGATAGCACAAGAGATGCTAACTCTTTAGAGCAGTGTCTATTATAGTATTTATAAAAATAGGGTTGGTTCCCCAAAAGCGTTGTATTTTATTATATAAAATTTGTATATTAGTATAAGTATGTAAAAATTTAAGGTTTGCAGTGTTTCTGGAAGTTTCTTCACCTGAACATTAGAATTTCATAGGACTACCCCTTTTAAATGTCTTTTCTGAAATTGTGCCACCTGTAGGATT
>NC_088929.1:39160000-39162500 GCF_038396675.1 Hydra vulgaris
CTTGTAACTTGAATTTTATGTTGTTTAACCAAAGTCATGAAAATTGGTATTCATTTAGTATATTTATTTATCTTCTTGACTATGCTTTATTGACAGCGGATAGACGTTCTTCAATATCCAGTGGTTGGAATGTTCCTGCGCCACTATTTTGCTTGCATCATTACCGGTTTTTTTGCATCCATTTAAAACAAACATGACATTCATTTATAACAACCATGACATTCATTTAAAACATCGTTACAATCAATTGAACCTGTCATTTTGAAAAGGGCACAAGTCCATTTGATAAGACTTTTCAAAATCAACAAAAATATGATTTTTATTAAAATAATGTCTTGGTTGCTAAAGAAATTAAACATAGAAGTAGATAAATAAAGAACGTATATAACTTATGTATTTTTTATTTTTTATAAAAAAAACATAGATCATACAGAAATTTTTAATTCAAACTTATAAACTAACTGTTAAAAGTTTTGGACTTATGTCCTTTTCGAAATGACAGGTTTAATTAAAACAATCGTGATTTTCAATTAAAACATTTAACGCATGCGCAATCTCAAATTCTATATTAATCAAAAAAAAAGGTTTTACTTTAATATATATTTTTATTTTTTAAATTATTTAAAATTTTATTTTATTTAAAATATGTTTATTTTATTATTAAATTGCGGTTGTTTTAATTATCATCATGCATGTTTAATTGAACGTCATGGTTGTTTTTCCAATACAGTATGTGTATAAAAAATATGTACCGGGTTTTGCATCCATTTAAAATAAACATGACATCCATTTAAAATTAACATAAATTCCATGAAATTATAATAAATTAATATAATATTAATTAAAAATAAATTTAAATAAATAAATATATAAACAAAACTTTTTTTTTGAATTATATAGAATGTTGAGATTGCGCACGCGTTAAATGTTTTAATTGATTGTCACGATGTTTTAAACGAATGTCGTGGTCGTTTTAAATAAATGTCATGGTTGTTTTAAATGGATGCAAACACCGGTATATAAAACCTTAGAACCAGGTCTCACTGAACACAAGTGTATCATCTGTCTAAATAAACATGCACCACTTTGTAACATGGATTTACCGATGAATGCCTTTTCTTCTTGGTATTTTACCCCCGCAATTTTGCAAGTTATAGTATTGCTTCTAGTTTTGAATGAACTATCTGTGTTCTTTGGCATGGTGGATTGGTGAGCGTTGAGATCTCGAATGAAAAATAAGCCTTAAACAATGGGCATTTACTGCAAAATGAACGTGTTGCTGGTCACGTAGGCACTTTATTTGGTTACGTAGGTAGGTTATTTATACCTGCTTCTGGTCACATAGCCGCTTTAGTGGTCAAGTACGTGCACACAAAGGTACACATCTACCTTTGCAATTATTTACTAATTTTTAAACATTTTCTGTTTATTTCTGCAATACTTTTGGACATGAAACACATGATCCTAACCTAAAACGCTATTTAACGTACAAATTTCTGTAATATTTGGATCCAGCACCTAAGAAAACATATAGAATGATATATTATACCCAAAAAAATATTTTTTTCACCAATATTTGGCAGCCATTTTGAAAAAAAAACAAACATCGAAATTGCTGTCGCAGACCGAAAATTTTTCCAGATTTGAGTTCAACAAATTGAATTTAATTGAATTCGTTGAATTCAAATTTGAAAAATTTCAGCCTTTCTAAGACAAAATGTGACGTTAACGTCATATTTCGCTTTAGAAACAGCTCGTTATAGAAAAACTTTCAGGTTTGCCCCACCCTATTATTAATTTTAAGATTTTTTTTGAAAATTTTTTTCAAATTACTCCTTTAATAATATTTCATGTTTTTTGTGTATGATTATTTTTCTTTAATATTTTATAATAGTAATTTTTTTTTAACGTTGCGAAATATATTTAGATAAATGCTTATAAATTTTATCATTAACTTCATTTTGAAATGTTGTTTTTTTTAAGAAATTTGCAACGTAGTCGCTGTTTTTTTTTTAAAGATTTAAGGATTCCCTTTGTTATCCATGAGTTTAAAAGCGTTTTTGATTTGACTAACTTTGTAGTTTTAGGAAACATTTCATTATAATATTTTAGAAATTAAGTAAAAAAAAATCGTAAGCTTTATTAGCATTTTGATTTTTCAGCGTTTCATTCAAATTTACATACGACAAAAGATGATAAAAATATTTCATTGAAGTATCTTTTATTATTCGTGTTATTACTTTCCTTTTGTAAGCATCGGGCTAATGCATTTATTCGAAATTGTAAAATTCTTTTTTAATATATAGACATAACAACCTCCTAGATCTAATACTAACCAACAACTCAAAAAATGTTTTTAATGTCGAAGCTCTTGCTTCATTTAGAAGTACTTGTGACGTATGATCGTTTTCGATTGTAATTTGGAGAAACCTAAATCAATTAAAAAATCAAATAAAGTTTTTACAAAGGTGATTACAAAACTATACAATCAGATTTACAA